>NC_060276.1:90186941-90378408 GCF_021613505.1 Equus quagga
CCAACTGAGTCTCTGACCCCACAGAGAGAGTTAAGAAAGGAGAGGCCTGGGTTCCAAGCCCACACTCTGAAAAGAGAGCCCTTGGTTCCTTGGGTGGTGGCTGCAGAGACCGAGGTCCCTCTAGCTGGGGTCGCCCTGGGTGGTCCAGTTGACGCCTGTTCACATTTGCTCCTCAGCCTTACCTCCCACAGGAGGTGTCCAGGCAGAGAAGGGAGTGAAATTAGCATCGTTTCCTTCTCTTGCTTCCAGCACAGACTCGCCCTCACCCGGGAGTGCAGGAACGCCCCGCGTCTGAAGTCGAGTCGGGCATCTGAAAACAGTCTCTCAGACCCGGTCTCTGGCTACATCAAGGGTACCCAGGGGAGGACAGAGCTTGCAGAAGTCAAACATGTGGCATCACCCTGCAGACAGAAGCTTCCCCCAGCCTGGGGCTAATAGCCCTAACCCACTTTCAGGATTTCTTGGCTATGAGAGCCAAGGACTCTAAAGAGCACTAACTGCCATGGAAATGCTCAGTTTGCACCAAATGACGCACTGACGGCTTTGGCCTGGAAAAAGCAGTCATGTTGAAGACTAATTATATTGTTACATATTCAACATGGGTGCCGGAACGTATCGTAGTGCCGTCACAGACCACAAGCTTCCAGTTTGCAGCACAACCAGACCCTCCAATGTGGCACTCTCTGCTTGCAACCTGAGTCCCTTTTAGTAGATTTCTGTGGCTCCCAGTGTAACCTCCACAATACTGGGCCCCCAACCTCCCCAGAAAGCTAGAGTGTTCCAGACTGCTCATTGACAGAGGCCTGAGCCAGGGGACACTCAGAGTTGGCACTGTTGACTGCTAGGCAAATGAGACTTAGATTTACAAAAGGGAGGGAGCCACCAGGGCCTCCCAGACATATGCCAGCTAAGAAAGAAGTTGATCCCAGTCTGAGGGCCCAGTAGTAACACAAGACATTATTAATTTTCCCTCCATGACAGAGACAGTCAGCTCACCACCAAACCTATTCCCCTTTCCTTTTGGGCACACAGCTAGACTACATTTCCCAATCCCCCTTGCAGCTAGGTGTGGCCATGTGACTTTGTTCTGGCCAACAGAAAGTAGGCAGAAGTGATGAGCGGCCTGGCTCGTAAAAGCCTGCAATGCCATTCTCCACTCTCTCTCTCTTCCCTTCCTGACCAGTTGGATGTCAGTCTTCAGGGCCACCTTGGAAATAGGTGACCAACTGTCCCAGTTTGCCAGAAACTGTCCCAGTTTCAGCACTGAACGTGTGCACTCTGGGAAGCCCCTCACTCCCAGGCAAGCTCGGCTGACTGGGCATCCTCCTCGAAAGGCGCAGGTGGAAGACGGCAGAGCCTCTCTCAGCCTCGGTCCCTGAATGATTGCATGGAGCAGAGTGCTCCCCGCCGCCTCCCACCCCTGCCAATCGGCAGTGCATGTTTTTGGACTTTATGTGAGTGAAAATAAACTGAGATTTGTTATTTTATGTGTTACCACCACTGGTGTAAACTGAACTCATACACCATCTAATATTTTTGGAGAAACATAAAAATACCCTATGTTCCCTCAGCTATTTTAAGAAGACAGATACCAGTTATAAATAGAAAGACTATAGATTCTCTGGGATCGTCCTGGCTTACACCTGTTGTCTAAGCATAAGTATTAATAGCATCCCTCTTTCACTCTCCAGAGTGGCCCTGTTTGAACAATATCTAATATGGTTATAGAAAATCTGTAGTGTGAATGCATGCCTAAAATGTTGTAGGAAAATTGTTCATTGAATCCTATTTCTTTCTATAATAAAAGTAATTTACCTGATAGCTAAGACTCTAAGTTCAACTCTGTTTTTCTTTGTTGGACACACCGTGGCCAGGACCTAGAACCATCCTCAAATCCAGATTTCTTTCAAACTTTGTGTTTGAAGGATTGCTGTTCATCTTGGACTTTTGGGGTTTTCTACCAATCCGTCAGTCAAAAATTCTATCTATTGAGTGGCCCATCCATACCATGAAATATTGCTCAGTGATAAAAAGAAATGAGGCCTCAAGTCACAAAAAGACAGGGAGGAACCATAAATGCATCTTGCTAGGAGTGACAGAACTCAGTCTAAAGAGGCTGCACACTGTATGAGTCCACCTCTATGACATTCTGGGAAAGACAAAACTATGGCGACAGAAAAAGGATCAGTGGCTGCCAGGGGTGGGGGGGAGGGAGGGTGGGGGGGAGGGAGGGTGGGAGGGATGACGAGGCGGAGCACAGGGGATGTTTAGGGCTGTGAAATTGCTCCGTGTGACACTGTAATGGTGGGTACATGACATCGTACACTTGGCAAAACCCAGAGAATGTACAAGAGTGAACCCTAACGTAAACCACGGACTTTAGTAAATAATAACGTGCCAACATCGCTCACCAGTTGTCACAAATGTATCACACTGATGCCAGAGGCTAATGACAGGGGAAACTGGGGGGGAGGGAAAAGGGGGGACATGGGAACTCTCAGCAGTTTCTGTGCAATTGTGCTGTAAACCTAAAATTGCCCCAAAAAATAATTTTTAAAAAAACTTAAAAATAAGAAAAACAATTCTATCTGTTGAGTGCCCATGGAAGAGACAGAGGACACACAGCCCCTGGAGGTGCTACACCGCGATGGGCGACAGGCTGCCTCCCAGGGTGGGTCCAGGCTGCCATGCCATGTGGGCAGGTGCCAGGGCAGGCAGACATCCAGGGAGATGTCCCCGACGCGGGGGTCAGCGCCTGGAGCACCAACGAGAGGGGAACTGGCGAGGTAGGTTTGGAGTTGAGGCCTAAGAATAAAGCCCCCCTCGGGGCCAGCTCGAGGGGAGGGCAAGGGAGGGCCCGGGCCGAGTCACTGGCTGGGGTTGGGGGACCTCCCCATCAGCCTCCTCAGGGAGCCGGGCCACAATCCAAATAGGAGGCTGTGGGGCCCCAGCTGGACGCTGCTTACCACACAGTTAAGTGAGAACAAATCCAAAGCAAATACTGGCGCTATTTAGAGCTTTAGGATGCCCATGTTTTATTCATACACATTAGCATGGGGTCTGCAGGCCCCTGGAGTCTGAAGGAAATTAGAAAATCACAGAATGTCAGGGCTAGAAGAGGCCTGGGGAGTGATCTAATCCAGGCCTTCTTTTTGCAGAAGAGGAAATTGAGGCCCACAGAGGGAGGCGACCCCAGGTTACAGACAGAGAAAGATGGGCCCGTCAGGCCTGGACTTCTCACACTCCCGGCCACGTGCCTTTCTCTCTCTCTCTCTTTCTTTTGCTTCTTCCTTCCTTCCTTCCTCCCTTCCTTCGTCCCTCCCTCCCTCCCTCCCTCTCTATCTCTTTCTCTCGTTCTCCATCTCTCTCTCTCTCCTCCCCGGTCCCTCCCTCTCTCCCTTCATCCCATCCTTCCTTCCTGGCTTTCCTGTCCTCCTTCCCTCCCTCCCTCCTTCCTTCCCTCCCTCCCTCCTTCTTTCCTTCCTTCCCTGCCTGCCTTTCTGTCAACATGCCTAGGCACCTCCTTTATGCTACTTTCTGAGCAAGGCCAGGGATATTCTGCCGGCTGTCCTCACACCCTCTGGAGGTTGGGGACCATCTGAAGTCACAAGGTCTGGCCAGGCCTTGGGGAATTAGAGGTCTGTTCCTAGGGTCGTTACAGGGCCTCGAAACTTAGAAGGCAGGTGGATTTTAAAAAACCACACTGTGGACTCATAGGAATTCCAGTCAAAACCGCAAACAGAGTCCACAGCAACAGTGCTGTCTTTCTTCCAAAGCTTGCCCCCTCCAGACGCATCAGTCCGCCCTGCGCTTGCCTCCCCTCCAGCTGTGAGGCTGTAGGAGGCGCTCGCCTTCATTCCACAGTTACAAGCACCAGCACAATTCTAGGGGCCTGGATACCGAGCACTGCAGCCAACTCCGGTAAGTCCGATGAGAATCTGGGAGTTGATGTTGACTTTTGGCTTAATGATGCTGGGCAGGTGGTGTGATGGGCTAGGCACCTGTGGGATATTGGGTGGAAGCAAACAGCTGAGCAAATAGGAGGGAGAGTGGGCCCAGGGATAGACACCTGGAGTCCTCCAGCAGCTGATAAACCTGCCCAAGACGGCAGAGGTGCAGAGAAGGTGCCTGGGAGGCCGGCAGTGAAGCTGTGGGAGGAGGACAAGGGCTCAGTGAAGGAGCCCTGGGGCCTTGAGGAGGACACTCTGGGTGGGCTCGCCCAGACTCCACCCTGACTCTCCTCCGGCCAGCCTGCCTCTACGACAGGATCCAGAAAGCTAAAGCTGTGCCTTCCCAGACTTCCTTGCGGCTAGCAATGGCCATGTGACACAGCTCTGGCCAGTGAGACATTAGCAGAAGCCAGCTGGTAAAGACGCCTCTTCTGCCCTCCTCTCCTTTCTGTCTTGACTATGGATGTGACAGCTGCCCCTACAGAAGCCGTCTTGGCATCACGAGGAGAAAGCCAGGAGAATTGCTCCGACATCTTTGAGCTGCAGAAATGACTCCATCACTAGCCACCAACTCCCCTCAGAATTCTTATTACACAAGAGAAAACAAAACAAACTCAGAAAACTTGTAACATGTTTAAGCCACGATCATTTGGGTCTTCCATTAACCAAGCAGAAGATAGTCAACGGTATCAAATGCTATGGAGATGTGTGTCAGAGAGGACCCTTTATGTAACAGAAAAGACAACTCACGTTGACCTTGAAGAGGTTTATTGGCTCACATAACTGAGAAGCATGTGATCAGCACAGGCTTCAGGATGAGTTTAATCCAGCAGCTTAATGATATCACCAAGGACCTGGTTTCTTTCCATCTTTCCATGCCTCCCCTTGAACTAATCGCTGTGGTAAAAGCGACAGGATCATGCTGACTGGCTTTGGCCCATTGGACCCATCCCTGGAGGAGTCAACCCATCCCAAATCACACGGTTCCTAGACAATGAGGGAAAAGGGGTCTGCAAAGGACAATCTAGACACTATTAGAAAGGGCGAATGGAAGCTGGGCGAGCCAGCAATGAGTGTCTGCTACAGCTGTCTATTCTGGAAGAGGGAGGAACGCATAGAGGCCATTGGACATGGTCACCAGAAGGTCATTGGCAACCTTCTGTTGGGAAGGACGCGATGCCATTTGTAGAGAGCTGTGCAGGAAGTGGAAGCAAGGAGGTGTAACCTACTCTTTCTAGAAATTTGGCCCTGTGAAGAAAAGAGAAATGACAGTACCTGGGCTGAGGAGGCAGCATTAAAGGAAATTTTCTTAGAATGGGGAGATTTACACATAGCTATAAGATGGGAGGAGGGGTGTGCTAGAAAAGAAGAGTTTGAGGAAGGAAGAGAATAACGAAGATTCTCTGAGTGCCTCCTGGGAAATTCTGATGGAGGAAACGATACAGAAAAAGCGGCGGTGCTGGGAGGACACTGGGAGATGGTACCCAGAGATGTGGGAGCTGAGCGAGGCCTGCCTGCCTCCCGGGGGTCTCTGCAGACAGCAGCTGTGCCCCCACACCCCAGGCCTTGCCTGCCTACTTGCAGAGCCGCATTGCTGGCCTGGCTATCTATTAATACTCCCCAATTTGCATTCCTGTGTGTAGCCTGCCCATGCTTCATAAGTAGGGCTGCCAGATTTAGCAAATAAGAATACAAGGCGCCAGTCCAGTTTGAATTCCAGATAAAAAATGGATAATTTTTTAGCAGAAGTCTGCCCCAAATGTTGCAGGGGACACACTTAGACTGAAAATATTATTTGTTATTTATCTGAAAATCCAATTTAACTGGGCATCTGGATTTTAGCTGGCATCTCTCTCCAGACGTTGTGGCCAGCAAGCAGAAAAGTCTAGGAAGCAAAACACTTCTCAAGAGTCTGCACACAAATAGCACACCCTCCTACGCCACAAATACTGTACATGTTCTCTCTCTGGTCCTCTCTCATTTCTCCGTCTCTCTGACACACACACACAATCTTATTTCCCTTTGAGTTAGTGTGAACCTAGAGGGCCTTGACAAAACCACCCCTGACCTTGACCTCACCCCGAGCCCAGTCCTGCATGAGGCCCTCACAATGCTCACTACGCACCCATGATCTGCCTGCCCTGCCATCAGGGTGGGTCCCAGCAGTGTGACTGATGGGGACAACCCGGGCGGGATCTGAGACAGATTGGGCTCCCTGGTGCTTTCTAAGAGGTTTTAGCGGAAAGTACTCAGATCACCTTTCAAGGCACTTCCTGCTTCTCCAAGGAGGGCCCGGGGAGCCCGCCATATTGGTCAGTGACCAGACTGAAGCTTTTGAGAGCAGGAACTCATCTTCAAGGATGCTATGGCCTGAATCATGTCCCCCAAATCCACGTGTTGAAGTGCTAACCCTCGAAGTGTATTTGGAGACAGGGCCTCTAAGGAGGGCAGTGAGGTTAAATGAGGTTGTGAGGGTGGGGCCCTGACACAATAAGATTAGTGCCCTAGGAGAAGAGATAGCAGAGAGCTTGCTGTAGCTCTCCCTGCCATTGAGGACACAGCGAGAAGGCAGCCATCCGTGAGCCAGGAAGAGGAGGTTTTCCCCAGGAACCTAACCAGGCTGGCACCCTGATCTCGGACTTTCAGCCTCCAGAGCTGTGAGAAAGAAATGTCCGCTGTTGAAGCCACCTGTCTGTGGTATTTTGCTATAGCAGCCCGAGTTGACTGAAATCAAGGGTGACTGGGCCCCTACCCCTCCAAAGAGAATGCCCTCCCACACCTTCAAAGGCTCCCTGGTGACAAGGAAGGGGCCGGGCCTGCAGGGCGCAGGGAGGAGCTGGGCCTCCTGCTGACATCTGGGCCCGGCAGGGTGGGCAGAACAGAGGGCTCCAGCTATCTCCAGGCTCTGGGGTCTGAGGGCCAAGCTGGCAGGTGACGGAGGGAGAGGGAGGGCTCAGAGAGGACAACCCACTTCCTAGTTTGACAAGGGAGGCTCCAGTTCCAAGGCCCAGAACACTGTGGCTCAGGGCAAGGGTTTAAGTTCCCTCCTGGTACGCTGAGTCCAAGGCCTCTCTCCTGCCCCGGAACATGGGTGCTGGAGCCACCCCCGGCTCTGGCAGGAAGCAGGCGGTACTGGTCAGGCTTTCCCCAGAGAAACAGAACCAATGGGATGTGTATATATAAAGAAGGAGATTTAATATAAGGAATTGGCTCATGCAATCATGGAGGCCGACAAGTCCAAAATCTACAGTGTGGGCTGGCAGGCTGAGACCCAGGAAGAGCCAATGGTGCAGAGGAAGTCCGAAAGCTGTCTACTGGAGGATTCGCTCTTGCTTGGAAAAGGCCAGTCTTTTTGTTCTACTCAGGCCTTCAACTGATTGGATGAGGCCCACCCACATTAGGGAGGGCAATCAGCTTTACTCAAAGTCTACCTGTTTAAATGTTCATCTTATCCCAAAACACCCTCACAGACACACCCGGGATAATGTCTGACCACATATCTGGGCACCCCGTGGCCCAGCCAAGTTGACACCACAATTAACTGTCACACAGGCTGTGCTTCTGCAGCTCTTGGACACACCGCCTTCCCCCTCCTCTCCCTCAAGGGCCCAGCTCTCCCAGCCAGGACCCCTCGGGAAGCCGCTCTCTCCTCCCTGCTTCTCCCCATGCCTCACCCCTGCACCGGCTTCTGAAAGCTCCCTCAGGGCACTGACAGAGTTTCTTCAAGGGACTGAAGTTTGGGGAAACACACACACACATACAGACACTACACGCACCCGCAATTCAAAATCCCCCAAATATTACCCAGCTGCATTGACAAACACTACCGACTCTGATGCTATTGCCACCCACTGGCAAATGCTACTGCGGGACTGTTTTGAGCACTTTCTTGGGAGTCTCAAGAGAGGGGGGTTATTGATCAGGGCTGGTGACCTGCTCTGCATTGTCTGGCTGCCTGGCCTGAGCAAGTCCTTTGCTCCCCTCCCACGTCTGCATCTGTAGAATGGGGACCACGGGTCCCACCCCTGCAGGTTGTTGGCAGGAAAAATCCGCTCGTTCATCGGATGTTTACCAGGCGTCTGCTCTGGCCAGGCCCTGTGCTGGGACACGGCGGTGACAGGATCCTTGTGGCTTGCTGGCATGCAGGCAATGGTCAGGGAGAGGAGACAGGCAGGGAACGTACCCAGGGGGCGGTGCTGGGCAGCTGCGAGGGGATGGCAGGTACTGATGGGGAAGGAGTCCAGGAGCACCCAGATGAGGGCATATTGGCCTCGTGCTGAAGCAGGGGGTACAGGGGGGTCGGGGCCCGGGGAGGCCTGAGTGAAGGCCAGGTGCACCGGAGGCTTGAGCCAGGAAAGGCAGGCCTGGAAATGTGGCAGTGGCCGAACTGGACAAGGCCCTAAATGAGAGGCAAAGCCTTTTAATTTTTTCTGCTGGCAAAGGACTCTGTGTGTGACAGCAACACAGCCAGGCTGTAGACGGCCCACTTTGGAGTAGTTGGAAGGAGGGAGAGAAACTCTCCAAAGGGGCGAGGTGGCTGAGTGAGCGCAGAGGGCCTTGGGTTCAGAGCTCCAGCCACCACCTGGGTCTCCCCCTGGGAGCCACGAGCCAGGTCCTCAGGCGAAACTTGGAGGGGACTTCCCACGAGCCCCTCCCGTAAGCGAACAGCTTTACCCCCGCCCAGAGCAGCAGGGCCCGCTCCCTCCTTCCCACCCCTCCCCCCAGGCCCACGTGAGGTGCGCAGTCAGGCCAGGCCTGGGCCTCATCCACCTTTGCTGCGGCTCCAGCTGTCTGTCCGGTGTCCCCGTCCATGGGGCTGTCTCCTCTTACTGTGATGAGTGCGCTGAGGGCCATTGAGTCATCGAGATGTGAGCACAAGCAGTTCCGAGTTCTGCAGCATGGCAGGCCGCCCTGCTTCGTGGATTCCCCACCCTGGACCTCCCCTGGCAGATGAGGGTCCAAACAGACAAGGGACTCACTCAGTCACTTTAGCAAGACGACAGCAAAGCGCCCCCGGTGGGAGCCTCTCACCTCCAATCCCTGTGAGTTCACCCCAGGGTCTCCTCTTCCATCTCCACAGCAGCTCAGGACCCAAAGACGTTATTTAGACCTGAGACTTGAACCTCAGGAAGGAGGGTGGGGGCCCATTTTCCAGATGAGAAAGCTGAGACCAAGAGAGGAAGTGACTGGCCCCAGGTTGTGGAGCTGGAGATGGAGGCAGGCCCCTCCCCCAGGGTATCCCTCTGGCCAGCCGCCCCCTCCTGACTGAGCTGCACCAGAGCAGGAGCTGGCAACTGAGGCCCAGGGCTGCCCCAGGCTCCGGGCCTCCACCCTTGGGCCTCCTGGGGTCACAGGCAGCCCCGCTGAAGGCCACCCTCCCCCAAGGGGCTGCTCAGGATGAGAAAGCCCCTCACCCCACCCTTTAAGCACTGTCTTCCGGGGGCAGGGGACTGGCAGTGGTCCCAGAGCCACTGCAGTGGGTGAAAGGCGGGGCTGAGTGAGTACTCAAACTCCCCAAAGAGGAGGGAAAAGACCACGATCCCCTGGGGGTTGTCCAGGCCCCACCAGTCACAGCCGTGCTCGGACCACACTTTAGATCCCCCCTCTGCAAAGCGGGGTTAATCATAGCACGCACTTTGGGGGTTTGTGCTGGGGATCCAGCGAGACACCCCGGACCAGGTTCAGCCGAGGAGACTGGACGGGTTCCTTGCGGTGTCCTCACACAGCGCAACCCCAACAGCAGGCAGAGTGCCCGAGGGAGGCTCCCAGATGCCGAGCGGAGCCTTGCAGACACACGGCTGAGCTAAGAGCAGCTGGACAGCAGGACGACAGGGAGATCCGGAAGCTCCGGCTATGCACACGGCCGCCTTCCACATCGCGATACACAGCTCAGGCAGAAAACCATAAAGACGTGTATGGAAACGATGGACACCCGGTTCCATTTGGTGGTCCTTGGGAGTAAGATGCGCTCCGGAAGGAAGCTGAGCAGGGCTTCGTCCGGATGGTCAGTGCTGTAGTTCATTCCATGCAGGAAGCACGAGCAAGTGTATTGCGTTACAAACAAGGTTTTTGTATTGAGGCAAAATTCACATCACATAAAATTCACCATCCGAAAGTGTATAATTCAATTCCGTCTGACTTGTTCACTGCTTCCTAGAGCAGAATTTGTACAATCCTAGGGGCCGGCCCCTTGGCCGAGTGGTTAAGTTCGCACGCTCTGCTTCAGTAGCCCAGGGTTTCCCCGGTTCGGATCCTGGATGTGGACATGGCCCCGCTAGTCAAGCCATGCTGAGGTGGCATCCCACATGCCACAAATAGAAGGACCTACAACTAAGATATCCAACTATGTACTAGGGGGCTTTGGGGAGAACAAAAAAACGGGAAGATTGGCAACAAATGTTAGCTCAGGGCCAGTCTTCTTCACCAAAAAAACTGCCCCCCAAAAAAGAATAAAGTCAGAGAGGGAAAGTTCAAAGCTTAAAAAAAAAAAAAGTAAATTAAAAAAATAAAATGTACAATCCTGCCAGTTTCTGAAGTGGTTGCACCACTTTACACACTACCCCCCCACGCCCCCACCCCCTGCCCCAGCAGCATGTAAGAGACAGTCAGCTCCCTTCACCTGTGCTTCTTCTCCTGGCCTGCTTATCTTTCAGGCTTCAGCTGACACATACCTCCCCCGGGAGCCCCTTCCTGGCCCCCCAAAGCCTCACTCCCCTACAGGGATGGGGCCTCTGCCAAACGCTCCCAGACCCTGGGCTGTTGCCTCACCTGTCACACGGGCTGTGGTCCCTGGCTAAGCAACTTTGTCCCCCAGCACAATGCTCTGGGCGCTTGAGGGCAGGGGCTGTGTCTCCCTCACCCGGTGGAGGGACTAGCCCAAAGTTGGCCCTCCCTCACTGAACAAATATTTATTGAGCACTGACTGTGTGCCAGACACTGGGCGTACAGCAGTGAACAAAACAGACAAAATTCCCTGCCCGCCTGAGCTGCCATGTAGATTTGTTGAATGAAATGATTGTTGAATGAATAGATGAACTCAGCAACGGAAAACCCTACAGAAAACATCTCTGTCTCTAGGTTCCCTATTCCTCTCTCCACTGGGGGAGCTTGGGAGCGAGGGGAAGTGGAATAAAATCATAAAAGACTCCTAAGAAAATGCAGGTACGGAGGCCAGGGCCAGGGACGGAGGTGGGGAACCCTGGAGGTTATTCCCCTCGCTGTCCAAGGGACCCTAATCCAGGCGGCTCCTCTTGATTGACTTTCCGGGGATCAGCCGAGACAGTAGAGATGATTCCTGCTCTCTCCGACGAGGCCGCACCACAGCTCGGCTCCTTCACAAATGTCAGCCAATCTCATCGCTCCCTGCAGACAGTGTGATGACAACAACGGATGTGCAAAAGCAAGGGTCAGACCCAGCTATCCCATGCTTCACTGCGGGGGTGCGGGGATGGGGGGAGGGCTGCTGAGATTTTCCCCAAGTCCTCTCACCTCCCGCACATCTCCTGCCGATCTAACCACCCTGGGCAGTGGATGTCAAGGTGTGGTCCAAGAACCAGCAGCGCCAGCATCATCTAGCAGCTTGTTGGAAATGTGGATTCCGGAGCCCTATCCCAGACCTAGGAGACCAGGCACTCGGGGGTGGGGTGGCAGTCTGCTTTAACAAGCCCTCCGGGGGGCTCTGATACCGGCTAGCTGGCTGCGCTTGGAATCACCTGGGGAGCTCTAAAAGCTGCCGCCGTCTGCATCACCCATCCCCAGGAAGCCTGATATAATTGGTCTGGGAAGAGGCCAGGTGATTCAATTGTGCAAGCAGAGGGCAGCTGTGAAACCCACTCCCCTGATTCTGTAATCAGGGCAGAAAACAAGAATTTCTCACTTACAAGGAGTTTCTTCCTGTGCTGACCTTGCACGGTGTTTCTCAAACCTGAGCGCATCAGAATCCTCTGGAGGCTTGTTAAAGCGGTTGGGTTTCTGATTCAGCAGGTTTGGGGGGGCCTGAGAATTTACATTTCTAACCAGTTCCCAGGGGATGCTGATGGTCTGGAGACCTCTCTGAGAACCACTGCCTTAGACGATCCTTAGAACAACCCTCCGAGGTCAGCATCATTACCCTCATTTGACAAATGGGGAAAGTGAGGCACAGAGTGGCGAAGGGACTTGCCCAAGGTGACACAGTCAATGATGGAGTTGGAGTTGAAATTGATCAGTCAACGCCAGAGCCCGTGGTCTGTCCTGGGTAACATTTGCTCAATGGATGGACCAGGATTTGCTCTGAAAGAAATCCTGAGTTCTTTCCCCTTCTTCCTAGCCCAGCTCTTCAGGGCCAGCAGCAGGTGGCAGCTGCAGGTGCCTTTCTTTGTGCTCACAAAGACTCTCCTTTGACCAAGCTTGCGTGAGTCTCCCCCAGCCCTCTGACTAGGCCCTGACCTTGTTCCAGTTTTAGCAGGAAGCCCGCTGAGTCAGTTAAACCCCAATCCCCCACCCTTGCTATCTGATCAAATTCCTCATTCCCTCCCCTCCATTATCTTATTACCCTGGCCTGCCTTTGGCAAAAATCCCGTCCAGTCGGTTTAGCCAGAATCCTCCTTACCCCTGACTTTCCTCTTAGTAATTTTCCATCGGCTGACCCCCACCCCACCCCCGCCTCCCCTGCCCCGACACTACTCCTTGGCTACAAATCCCCACTTGTCCTGTTGCACTCAGAGTTGAGCCCAATCTCTCTGCCCCGCTGCAAACCCCATTGCAGTGGTCGCGATGCTCGGCATGAAGTCTGCCTTAGCATCTGTAACAAGTGCCACGAATAACTTCTTCCTTAACAGTGCTCGCCGTCTCCACCGTCTCTTCCCCAGCTGCTCAGTGCCTTCTGCTGCCCGCTGATTATTTGAGGCTGCTGGTAGGCCCGGCTCCCCCGGGCTTCCCTGAGGTCCTCTTCGCCTTGACATTGCACCCCAACCCCTCACAGACCTGCACTCTTCCATCAGCTGTCATTTTTGCACTAAGCACAATTGGCCACTGTCCCTCCCAGGGACATGTGCCTTCAACATGGAGAGACCTTATCAAAGTCAGTGGACGTCTCAGGATGGAACTTAAGGCAGTAATGTGGGAACCTTCCATTACTTGTGCACCCATTCATTCGTTCAAACAGCCATTCATTTAACGTGTATTGAACAGCTCCTATGTAACAGTCCCATCCCGGGTGTTGGGAATGGAACTACGTGGAAGACTTCGGTACTGCCTTTTTTTTTCCACCAAGGAGACAGACAGGGAGACAGATGCTGTGGGAGGCCAGAGAACATAAGCCAGGGATTCCGCCTGACTTGTTCACTGCTTCCTAGAGCAGAATTTGGCACACAGTCGGTGCTCAACGGGTATCTGGTAAATGAATGAATGAATGAGTTGAATGGCAAACCTGCCCAAGAGATTGCCCTTTTCTTCCTCCCCAGATGTCAGCTGAGCCCAGAATGTTCTAGCCCGTTGATGTGAGTGATGTGTCTGGTTTTGGGGTGATGTTCAGGTCAACTATGGGCACCCAAAAAGCATTTATGGGCCCTGTTTAAACCCTCACTGCAGCCTCTAGTCTCCCCCTACCAGGGTGCTGGGCTCCCAGAGGGTGCCTGGGGAGTCCTCACGGCCCCCAAGGAGACAGTGGAAGGCAAACAGATGCCATGCATGCAGTGAGCAAAACTACTGCAGGAGAAGGAGAGCACAGTGGGAGAAGCAGCCGATGGGCGAGCCGCAGCTGGTGGGCCAAACCGGCCCGCTCGCCCAGGACTGTCCTGATTTTAGCACCGAAAATCCAGCAGCCCAGGAAACCCTCAATCTCGGGCAAACCCGGACGTGGATTCTCCGAGCTACGGGGAAGGGAGAGGGTAGGGTCTGGCTTCCCGGGAGGGAGAGGAAGCCTGGAAGAACCAGAGCAAAAGAATAAATGTGCAAAGTTCTACAATTACTTGTTTCCACACCTGAGGTGGGGGCTGGATCTGGTTCCTCTCCAGATCGCCCACAAGGGGAGGCAGTGCGTTCTCGGTTTCAGATTCTGGAATCAGCAGACCAGAGTTTACATCTTCTGAGCCTCCATTTTCTCAGCTGTAAAATGGGCCAGTTAACAGTACTTTCCTCATGGTTACTAAAAGGGTTAAAGAAGAGAAGACATGTACTCAGCACCTGCCACATAGTAGGTATTAATGTCGTTGCCTGGCATGTAGTGGGTCCTTAATAAATATGTGACCCTTGATGGTCCTTCTTGATCCCTGATGGAGGGAGCGGGGTAGAAGGCTTGGTGGTGTGTGTGTGATCTTTGCCTCAGGTCCACAGCCACCTCTGGACCCCTGCTGGGGGAGGGGCGAAGTACACAGGTCTTCCCCTTGACCTTGGTTGATGGCATTGAGGACGTCTGGGGAAGCAGGTGTTAATCCAAGGGAGAGCAAGGTCCATCTGTGGGCAGACGAGGCTTCCTCCAGCCTGGCCTGTCCATTCTCTGGCCGCCTCTCCTCCACTGCGCTTGTCCTCAGCCCCCCTCAGCCCCCTCAGCCACTCACTGCCACAGAAAAACCTGAGGCCTTGTACCAGAAAACTGCAGCTCCTCCTTCAACTCAGTACCATACATCCCCCTTTCTGACTTTCCTCCTGACTTTCCAGCTCACGCCCTCCAGACTCCCATGCCAACATCATCCCACTGCAACAGACTTGCAGCGTCTTTGACCCTCTGCCTTTCCACGGTCCCTCCTCTGCTCGATGGCCTCTGTCCCCTCCTTACACCACTCAAACACCATGACCAAAGATTCCTACCACTCCTGGGCAGAATCCTCAGCTTCCTTACCTCTCTCTGGTCTCCCTGTGCTCACTGTGCAAAACTGCAGCCATGCTCACACCCAGTTCTGCACCGCCTCTGGCCCGCATGCACGTGGAGAAAAGCCCCCAAGCACGCTGACTGGGCCCACTTTAAGTTAATGACCATGACCTTCATTTGTGCCCTAAAGGCAGCCGAGCAGTGGTCCCATATTTCCCCAGTCCATTCCCCCTCTCGCTTTTCTAGATGACGATTTCGCACCTCCAACACCCGCTCCATCCTCCCTGGAAGCTGATGCCTCTCTTCTTGCCTCACCCAGCAGACCGAAGTGATCCGAGGAGGATGTGTGCAGCCTCCGCCACTACATCCACCCTGCGACAGCATCTGCAGTGTCCGCCCTGCTACTTGGGAAGGACAGTCCTCTGCTCCTGGCTCAAGTCAACACCATGTCCTCTTAGCCACGCGAGCCAAGTGGCTCTCTCTCCTCTCTCTCCTGCAGCGTTAATTACTCCCCCATTAGTACATCACTCTCATCAGCATACAAACATTTCTGGTTTCTTTCATCTTAAAGAACCTCCCTTGAGCCTGCTTCCTGTTACAGCTACCATCCCATTTCTCTGTTTCCCGTAGGAGCAAAATATTCAAAAGACTTGTCTATACTCGTTCTCTCCTTTTCCTCTTCTCACCCCTCTCTGTCCTTTTCATTGTGAAATGTAAAGCATGTAAAAAGCACTTAAGACATTGATGTACTCATACAACCCAGCAATTCCACTCCTCAGTCTATACCCCAAGGAATTAAAAGCAAGGGCTCAGACGACGCTAACATTGTCCAACCATGTTCATAGCACAATAATAAAAGTTGGAAACAACCCAAGTGTCCATTGATGGACGAATGGATAAACAATATGTGGTATATGTATACCATGGCATAGCCAGCCCTGGTGGTCTAGTGGTTAAGATTTGGCACTCTCACCGCTGAGGTCCAGGTTCATTTCCCGGTCAGGGAACCCATCACCCGTCTGTCAGTTGTCACACTGTGGTGGCTGCGTGTTGCTGTGATGCTGAAAGCTATGCCATCGTATTTTTTTTTTTAAAGATTGGCACCTGGGCTAACAACTGTTGCCAATCTTTTTTTTTTTCTGCTTTATCTCCCCAAACCCCCCTGTACACAGTTGTATATCTTAGTTGCACGTCCTTCTAGTTGTGGGATGTGGGACGCCGCCTCAACGTGGCCTGACGAGCGGTGCCATGTCCGCGCCCAGGATCCGAACCCTGGGCCGCTGCAGCGGAGCGCGCAAACTTAACCACTCGGCCACGGAGCAGGCCCCGCCATCAGTATTTTAAATACCAGCAGGGTCACCCATGGTGGACAGGTTTCTGCAGAGCTTCTAGACTAGACAGACGAGAAAGAAGGACCTGGTCACCCACTTCTGAAAAAAATTGGCCATGAAAACCCTACAAATAGCATCGGAGCGCTGTCAGAGCTAGCGCTGGAAGGTGAGAGGATGGCGCAAACAGACTGGGCAGGGTTCTGCTGTGCTGTCCACAGGGTTGCTAGGAGTCGGAATTGACCCAATGGCACTAACAACAAAAATACCATGGAATATTATTCAACCATACAAGAGAAATTCTAACACATGCTACAACATGGATGAATCTTGAAAACACTATTCTAAGTGAAATAGGTCAGACACAAAAGGGTAAATATTGTATGATTCTACTTATATGACATGCCTAGAATAGTCAAATTCATAGAGACAGAAAGGAGAGATTACCAGGGGCCGCTCTGCAAAAGACAATGTCAAGACAATGACAAGGCAAGTCAGACTACGAGAAAAATATTTACAGAAGAAACACACCTGATAAAGGACTGTTATCCAAAGCATACAAAGAACTCAAAACTCAACAATAAGAAAACAACCTGATTAGAAAATGGGCCCAAGACCTTAAGAGACACTTCACCAAAGAAGATATACAGGTGGGAAATAAGCATACGAAAAGATGCTCCACATCGTGTCATTGGGGAAATCAAACTAAAACAACAATAAGATACCACTACGCACATATAAGAATGACCAAAATCCAGAACACTGACAACACCAAGTGCTAGCAAGGATGTGGAGCAACAGGAACTCTCATCCATTGCTCATGGGAATGCAACATGGTCCAGCCACTTTGGAACACAGCCTGGCAGTTTCTCCCCAAACCAAGCATACTCTTACCATACGATCCAGCAATTGCACTCCTGGGTATTTACCCAAAGGAGTTGCAAGCTTATGTCCACACAAAAACCTGCACACAGATGTTTATAGCAGCTTATTCATAATTGCCAAAACTTGGAAACCACCAAAGGATCTTCAGTGGATGAATGGATAAATAAACTGTGGTTCATCCAGAGAATGGAATATTATTCAGTGCTAAAAAGAAATGAGTTATCAAGTCATGAAAAGACACGGAGGAACCTTAAATGCATGTTACTAAGTGAAAGAAACCAATGTGAAAATACTACACATTGTATGATTCCAACTATATGACATTCCGGAAAAGACAAAACAATGGAGACAGTAAACAGATGAGCGGTTGCTGGGGGCTGGGGAGAGGAAGGATGAATGGGCGGGGCACAGAGGACTCTTAGGGCAGCGAAAATACTCTGTATGATACAGTAATCGTGGATTCGTGTCATTATACATTTGTCCAAGCCACAGAATGTAAACACCAAGAGTGACCCCAATGTAAAATATGGACTCTGGGTGACAATGATGTGTCAATACAGGTTCATCCATTATAACGGATGTACCACTCTCCGGGGATGTTGATAATGGTGGAGGCTGTGCATGTGCGGGGACAGGTCATACATGGGAAATCTCTGTACCTTCCTCCCAGTTTTGCTGTGAACTTAAAACTGCTCTAAAACAAGCGAAGCCTTAAAAAAGAGGTTGGAAATAGTAGGGATGGTTACACAACCTCGTGAATGTAAATAATATCACTGAATTGTATACTTAAAAATGGCTAAAACGGCAAATTTTATGTTATATATATTTTACCACAAGTCCAAAAAAATTAATAATGTTGTATACCAAAACCCACTGAATTGTACATTTTACATGGGTAAACTGTATGGTATGTGAATTATATCTCAATATGGCCATTAACAATAAATAAGTAAATACATACATACATAATTAAATAAGAGTTAAAAACGTAGACGTGTAGTTTGTGGAGTTACCATGAAGCAGACTCTTGTGTAATGACCACCCTAATCAAGAAGTAGAACATGAGAGCATCTTCAAAGCCCCCAGTGAATGCCCCCAACCATGCCCCCTTTCTCTCCACTAAAGGTGACCGATATCCCAACTTCTAAGGTACTAACTTCCTTCCTTTTCCTTATACTTTTACAGCCTAAGTAGACATCCTTAAACACACTAGTTTAGTTTCACCTGCTTTTGAATTTTGCATTAATGGAGTAACACAGGAAGTATTCTTTTGTGTCTGATGTCATTTGCTCATTGTCATGTTTCTGAGATGCAACCACATAGTTGCATGTAAGCGATCATTTATTTTCATTGCCATACAGTCGTGTTCCGTTGAATGAATACACTAAAATTTACTTGTCCATTCTATTGTTGATGAATATTTACTGCTATGAGTATTCTTATGTATGTGCATGCGTTTCTAATGGGTATAAATCTTGGAGTAGGATTTCTGATTCATAGTGTATGCATATCTTCAACTTTGGTAGATAATGTTAAATTATTTTGAAAATGTTGTATTTTACATTCCCACTAGCGGTGTGTGAAAGTTCTTATTGTTCTATGTCCCTGCAAAGACTTAGTAGTGTCACTCTTAAATTTTAGCAATTCTGGTGGGTGTGTAATGGAATCTCCTTGCAGTTTTAATTTCCATTTCCTTGATTACTAATAAAATTGAGCCCCCTTTTGTACATTTATTTGCACTCTTTTGTGAAACGCTTGTTCAAACCTCTTGCCCACTTTTCTCCCAGGCTTTTCTGTATCTGCTTATCGATTTGTAGGAGTTCTTTATATGTTCTCAATAAAAGCTCTTTGTCAGATGTGTGAATTGCAAACATCCTCCCCCACCCTATTGCTTGCCTATTCGCTCTTGTAATGGTGTCTTTTAATGAAGAGAAAAATTTTAATTTTAATGTGGTCACAATTATCAACTTTTATCTTTTATGATTAGTGTTTTGTGTACTGCTTTAAAAAATCTTTCCCTACCCCAAGGTCATGAAGACATTCTCATGTGTTATCTTCTGAAGCTTTATCGTTTAGCCTTTTACATTCAGGTATTTAATCTGCCTGGAATTGATTGTTGTGTATGGTGTGAGGTAGGGACCAAGTTTCATTTTTGTAAGCGTAATTATTTATTTGTCCCTGCACCATTTATTGAAAGGACCATTTTTGCCCCACTGTTCCACAATGTGGCCTTTGTCATAAAAAGGGTGTCCATATATGCAAAGATTTGTTTCTGGGCCCTCTGTTTTGTCATATTGGTTTATGTTTTATCTTTTTGCCAATCACATACTGTCTTAATTTATAATAAGCCTTGATATGCAGTGGAACAGGTCTTCCCACTCCATTCTTCAAGCATGTCATAGCTCTTCTCAGCAGTTTGAATTTCCATAAAATTTTACTATCAATTTGTCAAGTTCCACAAAACAGAAAAACAAAAACATCTGTTGGGGTTTTGATCGTGATTGTGTTGAATCAATTCGGGGAGTATTTACATCACTATAGTATTGAACTTTCCAACTCTGGAACATAGTATACTTCTCATTTATTTAGGGTTTTTTTTCCTTTTAATTTTTCTCAGTAATGTTCAATAGTTTTCTGCAGGACATCTTGTGTTCCTTTTTCAAAAAAATTTGTTCTTGGGTACTTGATCTTTCTTGTTGCAATCATAAATGGCATCAAATTTCAGTTTCTGTTTGTTGTTAGTATATATAAGGGCAATTGAGTTTTTTATATCAACCCTGTATACAGCAACTTGCTAATTATTAATCTTAATAGTTTATCTGTGAAATATTTTGGATTTCCTATTCTGTGCATCCAGTAACTACAAAAGTACCAGCAGTAACTACTGTGTACCCAGAATCTACAAATAATTACAATTTTATTCCTTCTTTTCTAGTTTTTATGCCTTTTATTTCTCTTTCTTGCCTTGCTGCAATGGCCAGAACCATTGCAGGGAAACTTATCCTTTTCCTGATCTCAGAGGAAAGATTTCTACATTTCACCAGTAAGCATAATTTTTGCTGTAAAGATTTTGGAGATATCTTTTATCAAAATAAGGAAGTTTGCTAAAAGTTCTTGTCAATAAGTGAATGATACATTTTATGAAACACTTTTTCTGTAGTTATGTGGATTGTGTGATGTCTTTTCCTTTTTCTGTTAATGTGGCAAATTCTACTGGTTGACTTTCTACTTTCAAATTAACTGCATTTCTGGATTAAATCTTATATGGTAGAGGTATATTTTTTTATTTCCCCTTTTATTTCCTTTTATTTCCCCTTTATGTTTTATTGTTAGGTTCAGTTTGCTAATATTTGGTTAGGAGAGTTTGCATCTATGTTCCTGAGAAAGGTAGACCTATAATTTTTCTTTTTCAAAATGTTTTGTTATCTAGGTAATATGGGCCTTACCAGAGGAGTATGGGAGTGAGCCATCTTTTTCTACTATCTGGAAGAGTTTTGAAATATTGGTATTATTTCTTCTCTAAATGTTTGGTAGAATTCTTGGATGCAGTCATCTAGGCCTGAAGTTTGGAGGAGGATGGGAAAATTTTTAAATATTCAATTTATTAATAGTTATAGAAGTATTCAGGTTTTCTACTTCTTCTTGCATCTTTCTGACATTTTATTTTCCTAGGAATTTGTCCATGTCATCTAAATTTTTAAATTTATCAGCATAAAATTGTTCATAATATACTTTTATTGTCTTTGTAATATCTACAGAATCCATAGTGATATCCTTTTTTTAATTCCTGATACTGATAACTTGGGTCCGCCCTTGTTTTTTCCCAGTCAGTCTTGACACGCATTTATCAACTTCATTAATCTTTTCGGAGAATCAACTTCTGGTTTTGTTGAACCTCTCTATTGTATCTTCGCTTTTTAGTTCATTGATATTTGCTCTTACCTTTATTATTTCACTTTTTCTACTTTCTTTGGTTTAAATTTGCTGTTCTTTTTATGTTCTTGATATGGATGCTTAGCTCATTAATTTTCAGTCTCTCTCTTTTTCTAATATATACATTTAAGGGTCCAAATTTCTTAGCAAGCACCGCTTTAGCTGTGTTTCACAAGTTTTGGTATATAGCATTTCCACTATCATTCAGATCAAAATATTATCTTATTTTCATTGTGATGTCTTATTTGACCTTTTTTGGTCATTCATAAGTGTATTTTTCAAACCAAACCCATGAGGACTTTAAAGTTACCTTTTTATTATTGAATTCTACCTTATAAGCAATGTGGTCAGAGAACATGCTTCATTTCTTGCAATGTGTTGAAACCTCACTTATGGCCCAATCTACAGTTAATTTTTGTAACCGTTTCATTCCAGTTGATAAAGCAGCTATTTTCTATAGTTGTTGAGTACATTGTTCTTTATACATCTACCAGACCGTGTTTGTTAATTGAGTTGTGCAAATATTCCATATCTTTACTGATATTCTTGTCTGCTTGTATTATCACTTACTGAGAGAGACATGTTAAAATGCCCCACTACTATCAAGGATTGGGCTTTCCCTTTGTAATCATATTTTGCTTGATTTTGGGGCCTTCTTCTTAGAATCATTCACATTTAGAATTCGTATATCTTCTTGGTGAATCAAACACTTTTAAAAATCATTATGAAGTCTTCATTGGTAGTAGCATTTTTTTAAAGATTTTATTTTTTCCTTTTCCTCCCCAAAGCCCCCTGGTACATAGTTGTATATTTTAGTTGTGGGCCCTTCTAGTTGTGGCATGTGGGGCACCACCTCAGCATGGCCTGATGAGTGGCGCCATGTCTGTGCCCAGGATCTGAACCGGTGAAACCCTGGGCTGCCAAAGTGGAGGGCATGAACTTAACCACTCGGCCACAGGGCTGGCCCCTCGGTAGTAATATTTTTTGCTATAAAGCTTATTTCTCTGAGTATATAGTCACATCAGTTTTCTTTTTTTGTTTTCCATATATATATATATATATATATGTATATATCCTGTTACTTACATGTAATGTAATTAATGATATATTTAATTTTGTCTATCACCTTGCTGAAGACATTCTATTTGTCCTGCAAGTTCTGTATTTCTTTTTCTTTCCTTTTCTGACTTCATTTGGATTAATGTAGTAGTTTTTGGTATTACTTATTTATTAGCATTTTGAAGGAGGCTCTATAGCTTTTTTTTTTTAAAGATTTTATTTTTCCTTTTTCTCCCCAAGTCCCCCCAGCATATAGTTGTATATTTTAGTTGTGGGTCCTTCTAGTTGTGGTACATGAGACACCGCCTCAACATGGCCTGGTGAGCGGTGCCATGTCCGCACCCAGGATCCAAACCGGTGAAACCCTGGGCCTCCGAAGCAGAGCACACAAACTTAACCACTCAGCCATGGGGCCAGCCCCAATATAGGTTTTACTCTTAGCTTTTAATTGGTGATTAATCATTCTCAACTTTTTATTGTTTTTCTTCAGTGCATCAGTTGCTACCAGGAACATCTTTCTAATTCCATAGTCTTTATAATTATTATTTTCCCTCTACCTCTTATATGCCTGAGATATTACACCAGGCCAGCAAATTCCCTTCTGTCAGGATCCCATCCCAACTGCATTAAAAGAGACTCATCTCCTGTAGCCAGTGGATAGGAACAGCTGAGAGTCAGGCCCAGGACTTAGTTCCAAGAGTACGAGAGCTCCAGAGAAAGTAAAATTCTCAACTCCAGTGAGTCTGCTGTACCCAGACCATGGCCCTGAGTGGGAAGGAGTGGGGCCCTGAGATATGGAATAGGGACATCTGGATCAATGCAATCGAAAAATCTTAACTCACCATATACCCCTAAATCCCTTGGGCCTTCAGAAGTGGCCCACTCCTCCATATCAAAGGCCAGTGCTAGTGAAAATGGCAGAATAAGGAACACCAAAAGTCCATCCTTCCACAAAAGCAGTGAAAAAACCGACAAAAACTGTCAGAATCAAATTTTTCAGAATTCTGGAAAGTAACCAAAAGTAGCAGCCAAGGAAATGCTTAACCAAGAAAAACAGGCTGAATCTCAATAAGAACAGTGAGCTTTGTGGCATTTCGACTAACCTGGTCCTATCACCTTCGCCCCATCATGGCGGTGGCCTTAATGACAGCCCACATTCCCAGTACTAGTACTTCTACTAGAGGGAGAAGAACGGACCTTACTCACAAAGAATTGTGGCTGTTTGCTTTTACCTGTCTGTGGCTTCATGGAGGACAATCTCAACGGGCTTGCTTTTATCTCATCTAACTTGGAACTCTCCCACTGCTGAGATGACTACCCAGGACTTTGTCGAAAACATTTATAGGCAGCTACATTAGTCACTGCTGTCTGGGGCAATGGATAACAGTTGGGGCAAAAATAGACTAACCAAAAAGCTTGAGAGAAAAAGCTCAGTAAGGAAGTGCTCTGGGAGTAAGAGCTTTGAAAAGCTCCAACATATTCCTGGCACTCTAGAAGGCCACGTGCATGCCCAGGGCTGTGTGCATGCTCAGGAATGACACGAGAAGGCCCTAAGTTCTCATCTCTGGCTGACCTTCAGGCTCTGTGCAAGCAGGAAATGAAGGCTAAGGCAGAGTTATAGACAAACACCATGTGATTTCACTTACGTGGAAGATAAACAAACATATGGACAAGGAGAAAGATCAGTGGTTATTAGAGGGACAGGGGGTGGGGGGAGAGCAAAAGGAGTAAAGGGACACATATGTATGGTGACAGATAAAAGCTAGACTATTGATGATAAACATAATGCAGTCTATATAGAAGCTGGTATATAATCATGTACACCTGAAATTACACAGTTATAAGTCAAGATGACCTCAGTAAAATAATTAAGTAAAAAAAGATCTGCATAAAATAGTAATTATAGGGGCCGGCCCCATGGCCGAGTGGTTGGGTTTGCACACTCCGCTTCAGCAGCCCAGGGTTTCACGGGTTCAGATCCTGGGCGCAGACATGGCACCGCTCATCAGGCCATGCTGAGGCGGCGTTCCACATGCCACAACTAGAAGGACCCACAACTAAAAATACACAACAATGTACCAGGGGGCTTTGGGGAGAAAAAGGAAAAATAAAATCTTTAAAAAAAATAGTATTTATAAATCTATGTTGATGGGCACGTAATGTATAAATATATAGTTTGTGAAAATAACAACATAATGGGGAACAGAGCACTATAGGAGAAAAGTTTTTGTATACTATTGAAATTAAGTTGGCATTGATCTAAACTGGATTGTTATAAATTTAACAGGTTAATTGTAGTCCCTAGGGCTAAGAAAATAACACAAAAATATATAGCACATGAAATGGCAAAGGAATTTAAGGGTACACTAAAAAATATCCACTTGATATGAAAGAAGGTAGTAATAGGGGAATTAAGGAATTTTAAAAAATGAGAGACATACAGGAAACAAATAACAAAATGGCAGAAGTAAGTCCTTCCTTACCAGTAATTACATTAAATGTAAATAGATTAAACTCTCCAATTAAAAGTCAGAGGTTAGCAGAATGGACAAAACACATGATCCAACTATACGCTGTCTACAAGAGGCTCACTCTAGATCCAAAGACACAAATAGGTTGAGAATAAAAGGGTGGAAAAATATATTCCATGCAAACAGTAACCAAAAAGACAGCTGGAACCACTACACTGCTATCAGACAAAATAGACTTTAAGGCCAGTGCTCCCCCTTTGTTTGAAGATGGTGCAGAGGCCTCTGATTTGCAAGATAACACGTACTCCACTCCCTACCAGAATCTTTCCCAAACTTCCCTCCAGGCTGCTAGGCCAATAACTAAGTTTGGGTCATAAGGTAACCCAGCCACTGAAGTGCTAGGCCTGCTGAAAGAAGGAGGACTATATTTCAAAAGACTGCAGAAGCTTACCAACTTATACTGGCAGAAGCCCAGAGAGTATGGGTGGGATTCTGAGGGTTCTGGGTCATAGGAGGTGTTATGGGGAATTGTGTCCCTCCAAATGATATGTTGAAGTCCTAACCCCCAGTACATCAGAATGTGACCTTATTTGGAAACTAAGTCTTTACAGATTTAACCAAGTTAAGATGAGGTCATTTGAGGGGGTCCCATACCAAAATTACTGATGTCCTTGTAAAATGGGCAAATTTGGACACAGACACACAAAGAGGGAAGATGATGTAAAGACACACAGGGAGAATGCCACGTGAAGATGGAGGCAGAGATTGAACTGATGCAGCTGCAAGTTAAGGAACACCAAGGATTTCTGGTCACCACCAGAAGCCAGAAAGAGGCAAGGAAGTTCTATTCAGAGTCTCAGAGGGAGGATGGCCCTGCTGACACCTTGATTTCAGACTTCTAGCCTCCAGAACTATGAGACAATAAATTCCTGTTGTTTTAAGACTTTCAGTGTGTGGCACTTTGTTACGGTAGCCCCAGCAAGCCAATTCAAGAGATAAACCATAAAGTTGACTAGGGGAGAGTTTATTGATGTGTGCCCACTCATGTATAATACAGGATTCAAAACGTTGGCAGGAACTCTGGGAGACAGTGTTACACAAGTTACTGGGACCTTGGAGAAACAAATGGGCACCACTAAGTGAGGTATAAATCCCAGAACTGCCACAGCAGGATGTAGAAAAAAGGATCAAAAAGCACAGAAAATAAACATGCTAGAAAGTTGTTAAGGACTGAATTGTGTCTCCTCCACCCACCCACTCAAATTCATGTGTTCAAGCCCTAATGCTAATGTGACTGTATTTGGACATAGGGACTTTAGAGAGAGAATTAAAGTCGAATGAGGTCATAAGGGTGGGGCCCTAATTCAATAGGACTGGTGTCATAAGAAGAAGAGACGCCAGCTCTCTCTCTCTTTTTCTCATTCTCTCTCTCTCCACTCGTATAGAGAAGAGGTCATGTGAGGACACAGTGAGAAGGCAGCTGTCTATAAGCCAGGAAGAGATTCCTCACCGGAAGCCAGCCCTGATGGCACCTTGATCTTAGACTTTGAGCCTCCAGAACTGTGAGAAAATAAATTTCTGTTGTATAAACCACACAGTCTATGTTATTTTTTTTCAAAGACTTTATTTTTTTAGAACAATTTTAGGTTCACAGAAAAATTGAGAGGGAGGTACAGAGATTTCGCATGTACACCCTGCCCCCACACACGCATAGCATTCCCCATTATTAACATCACTCACCAGAGTGGTACAACTATTATGATTGATGAACCTACATTGGCACGTCCTAATCAGCCAAAGTCCATAGTTAACATTAGGGTTCATTCATGTGTTATACATTCTGTGATTTGGACAAATGTATAATGACACATATCCATCACTATAGTATCCTACAGAATATTTTCACTGCCCTAAAAATCCTCTGAGCTCTACCTAATCATCCCTCCCAACCCCTAGCAACCACTGATCTTTTTACTATCTCCATAGTTTTGCCTTTTCAAGGATGCCGTATAGTTTGAATTACACAGTATATAGCCTTTTTAAATTGTCTTCCTTCACTTAGTAATATGCATTTAAGATTCTTCTATGTCTTTTATGGCTTGATATCCCATTGCTTTTCAGCACTGAATAATATTCCATTGTCTGGATGGACCACAGTTTACTTATCTATTCACCTGCTGAAGACATCTGGTTATTTCCAAGTCTTGGCAATTATGAATAAAGCTGCTATTAACAACTGTGTACAGGTTTTTCTGTGAACATAAGTTTTCAGCTCCTTCGGGTAAATACCAAGGAGTGCAATCACTAGATCACGTGGTAAGAGTATATTTAGTTTTGTAAGAAACTGCCAAACTGTCTTTGAAAGTGGCTGGACTATGCTGCATTCCCACCAACAGTGAATGAGAGTTTCTGTTGCTTGTTGCTCTCCCTCCCCGCCAGTACTTGGTGTTATCAGTGTTCTGGATTTTGGCCATTCTAATAGGTGTGCAGTGATATCTGCTAGATCAATTAAGAATAAGAACAATAAAAGTTTTTATTTTAACTTCACTCGTCCCTTCTTTGATGCTTTTCTTTTCTTTATGTGGGTCCAAGTTTCTGACCTATGTTATTTTCTTTGCCTCTAAAGAGCTTATTTTAACATTTCTTGCAAGGCAGGTCTAATGGCAAAAAATTCCCTCAATTTTTGTCTGTCTCAGAAAATCTTTATTCCTCCTTCACTTTTGAAGGATAATTTTGCAGAGTACAGAATTCTAGGTTGGTGGGGTTTTTTCTCTCAACACTTTAAATATTTCACTCCACTCTCTCCTTGCTTGAATGGTTTCTGAGAGGTCAGATGTAATTCTTATCCTTATTCCTCTATAGGTAAGGTATTTTTTTCCTCTGGCTTCTTTCAGGATTTTTTCTTTATCTTTGATTTTCTATAGTTTGAAAATGATATACCTAGGTATAGTTCTTTTGGTATTTATCCTGCTTGGTGTTCTCTGAACTTCCAGGATCTATGGTTTGGTGTCTGACATTAGCTTGGGAACACTCTCAGTCATTATTCTTTCGAATATTATTTCTGTTCCTTTCTCTCTTTCTTCTCCTTCTGGTATTACCCTTACACATATGTTACACCTTTTATAGTTGTCCCACAGTTCTTGGATGTTCCATTCCATTTTTTTTCAGTCTTTGTTCTCTTTGTTTTTCAGTTTGGGAGGTTTCTATTGATATATCCTCAAGCTCAGAGATTCTTTCCTCAGCCGTGTCCAGTCTACTAATAAGCCCATCAAAGGTATTTTTTATTTCTGTTACAGTGGTTTTTTTATCTCTAGTATTTCTTTTTGGTTCTGTCTTAGGATTCCTCTCTCTCTCTCTGCTTACATCACCTGTCTGTTCTTACATGCTTTCTACTTTACCCATTCGAGCCCTTAGCATTTTAATCATAGTTGTTTTACATTCCCAGTCTGGTAATTCCAACATCCTTGCCATGTGTGGTTCTGATGCTTGCACTATCTCTTCAAGTTGTGGTTTTTGCCTTTTGGTATGTTTTGCAATTTTTTGCTGGATAGCCAGACACGATGTACTGGGGAAAAGGAACTGCTGGAAATAGACCTTAGTAACCAGTGATGAGGTGTGGGGGCAGGGGAAGCATACTGTAGTCTTATGATTGATTGTGTCCCAGTCTTCTAGTGAGTCTATGCCTCTGGACTGTGAACTTCACAAGTGTTTCTCGCTTTTTTCCTCCATCTCTAAGTAGGACAGGATGACTAGAGTGGGCTGGAGTTGGGTGTTTCCCTTCTCCCATGTGGAAGGCTTGAGGAAGCTGGAGTTGGGTATCCCCTTCCTCCAGGTCAGTTAGGCTCTGATAATTCCTTGGTAGGTTAAGGCTCTGGCTAACTAGTTTCTCCTGAGGGCAAGCTTTGTTAAGAAGAACAGAATGCTCCAGCATGTTTCAAAATAGTTCCTTTTCCTGTCCCCCTACCAGAAACACAAAGGGATTTAGCTCTGATCTTTATTGTGAGAAATAGTAGAGCTCCTAGAAGTAAAATTCACAAAATTGTGACGGTCTCCCTATGACTGGGTCCCCCTGGACTATTGATCTCTCAGACTTGTCCACACTGAGCCTCCAGCAATTCATCAATTACAGTTCAGGTTTTTCCACTCTGCCACTGATTCCTGTGGCGATTTCCACTTGTAAATCTCTGCTCTGGTTAGCTGTGACTTCCAGTATTTGCCTGTCTCTCTGATGTCAGTGGCAGCAGTTTGTCCTGTGTCCTCTGTCTCTTACAGATCCAGGTGTTGTTGACTTTTCAGTCTGCTCAGCTTTTTACTTGTTAGGACAGAGTGGTGATATCTAAGCTACTTATACGTGGAACTAGAAATCAGAAGTGCAGTTTGTTGTATTTTGTTACAGCAGCCTGAGCAGACTGATACAGAGATTATGTTGCGTAAGGCTAGAAAGCCCATTAGATGATTAGGTTTCACAGGAGGACCCCGAGGACATTCTTTACCAAAGCAATAAAAATGGCACAGGTGACAGGGGAACCAGCATCACTGAGAAACTCAGTGTCCATCCTCTGTAGGCCAGGGATGATGGTAGGATATTCTCTTACAGACTGAAGCTTACTGATATCAATGAGGATGACAGAATCTCAAAACAACAGATGGCAGGTGATATCACTTAACCATCAGAACAAGGTGGATGCCTGATAAGAGACAAATGCCTGATCAACAGGCACCAAATAACCATACAGCCAGAACTAACCATCACAAGCTGGGTTCTATCAGATCCACTGTGTCATATGTTCAGGAGAGCCAAAAAGCAATTCTTCAACAGATAGAAGTGATATATGTTGATCCGTTATAAACAGAGCCAGAGGGTACAAGCAAGCTGCAAAAGCAAGTGACCCAGATCCCCATATTACCCACTGCTGTTCCCCCGTCCTTCTTCCTCACTCACACTTATGGCCTCATGGAGCATTCCTCGTGACCAGCTAATGGAAGAGGGAAAAGGCCAAGCTTGGTTCATGGATGGGAAAGCTCAGTATGTTGATATACACTAAAAATGGACAGTGGCAGAAATATACCATAGAGAGTGTGGAGAAACAATAGAGAGAATCAACCAAATCAAAACTTGGTTCTTTGAAGAAATTGAAAAAATTTATAAACATTTGGCTAGACTGACTAAGAAAAAACAGAGAAGACACAAACAACTAAAATCAGAAATTTAAAAACCAACTTTACAGGGACCAGCCAGGTGGCACAGTAGTTAAGTTCGCACGCTCCACTTCAGTGGCCCAGAGTTCGCTGGTTTGGATCCCAGGTGAGGACCTATGCACCGCTTGTCAAGCCATGCTTTGGTAGGCATCCCACATATAAAGTGGGGGAAGATGGGCATGGATGTTAGCTCAGGGCCAGTCTTCCTCAGCAAAAAGAGGAGGATTGGCAGCAGATGTTAGCTCAGGACTAGTCTTCCTAAAAAAAAAAAAAAAAACTTTACAGAAATTAAAAGGATTATGGGAGAATACTGTGAACAATTGTATGCCAATAAATTAGACAATCTAGATGAAATGGACAAATTCCTAGAAATACACAAATTCATAAAACTGACTTAAGAAGAAATGTAAAATCTCAACAGACCTAGAACAAGAGATTCAATCAATAATCAAAAACCTCCCAACAAAGAAAAGTCCAGGACCAGATGGCTTCACTAGGTAATTCTACCAAATATTTAAAGAAACATTAACAGCAATCCTACTCAAAATTTTCCAAGAAATAGAAGAAGAGGGAATACTTCCCAGAATATTCTGTGAGGCCTGCATTACCCTGATACCAAAAACAAAGACACCACAATAAAAGAAAACTACAAACCAATATTCCTTATGAATACAGACACAAAATCCTCAACAAAATACCAGCAAACCAAATTCAACAGAACATAAAAGGGATTACACACTATGACCAAGTGGGATTTATCACAGGGAAGCAAAGGTGGTTCAACATAAGACAATAGATCAATGTACCACATTAAAAGAACAAAGGAAAAAATCCACAAGGTCATCTCGATAGATGCCAAAAAAGCCTTTGACAAAATTCAACCCTATTTCATGAAGAAAACACTCAGCAAACTAGGAATCGAAGGAAACTTTTTTTTAACATGAAAAGAGGCCTGTATGAAAAATCTACAGGTAACCTCACACTCAATGGTGAAAGACTGAAGGCTTTTTCCCTAGGATCAGGAACAAGACAAGGATGCCTGCTTTCATCACTGCTATTGGACATAGTACTGGAAGTCATAGCCAGAGCAATTAGGCAAGAAAAAGAAATAAAAGGCATCTAAATTGGAGAAGAATAAGTAAAACTGTCTCTGTTTGCAAATGACATGAGTCTATATAGAGAAATCCCATGGAATACACACAAAAAACTACTAGAACTAATAAGTGAATTCAGCAAAGTTGCTGGATACAAGATCAACATACAAAAATCAGTTGTGATTGCATAACAATGTGAATGCACTTAATGCCACTGAACTGTACACTTTAAAATGGTAAATTTTATGTGTAGTTTACCACAATTTAAAAAAACAGGAGGCAGGAGGATCTGAAATAGAGAAAGGAGATGTGATAACAGAAGTAGAAAGTCAGAGATTTGAAAATGCTACACTCATGAGTTTGAAGATGGAGGACGGGTCACAAGCCAAGGAATGCAGGCAGCCTCCAGAAGCTGGAAAAGGCAAGGAAGTGGATTCTCCCCTGAAGAATTTCTCCAGAAGGGATACAGCCCTTTTCACACTTTGATTTTAGCCATCTAAAACTCATTTTGGACTTCTGACCTCCAGAACTGTAAGAGAATAAATTTTTGTTTTTTAAAAAAAACAGGGGACGGGCCCCATGGCTGAATGGTTAAGTTCACGTGCTCTGCTTTGACGGCCCAGGGTTTCACCAGTTCGAATCCTGGGCGCGGACATGGCACCATTCATCAGGCCATGCTGAGGTTGCATCCCACATGCCGCAACTGGAAGGACCCACAACTAAAAATGCACAACTGTGTACTGGGGGCCTTTGGGGAGAAAAAGGAAAAATAAGATCTTAAAAAAAAACAGACACATTAAAGCAAGGTAAAAAAAAAAAAGCAAAGAGAAAACAAAAGCAAGATAAAAAAACTGGAAGTGTTACTTATAATAGCAAACCCAGGGAAAGTGAAAAAAATCAGTTGTCTTTCTATACATTAGCAATAAACAATCCAAAAAGGACACTAAGATAACAATTCCATTTACAAAAGTACACAGACAGAGTAAAATATCCAGGAATAAATTTAACCAAGGAGGTGAAAGACCTGTACACTGAGAACTACAAAATATTGCTGAAATAAATTAAACACCTAAGTAAATGGAAAGATATCCCATATTCATGGATTGGAAGATTTAATATTGTCAAAATATATAATATTGTTAAGATATTGCAACATTCCCCGAAAAGATCTACAGAGTCAATGCAATCTCTATCAAGATTCCAATGGCTTTTTGCAGAAATGGAAAGGCTGATCCTCAAACTCATATGGAACTGCAAGTGACCCTGCGTAGCCACAACATTACAAAAGAAAAACAAAGTTGGTGGACTCACACTTCCTTATTTCAAAACTTACTACAAAGCTATAGCAATCCAAACGGTGTGGTTCTGTCATAACAATAGACATATAGATGAATGGAATAGAATGAGAGCCCAGAAATAAACATAAACATCTATGACTAATTAATTTTTTGATAAGGGTGCCAAGACCATTCAGTGGGGGGAAAACAGTCTCTTCAATGAATGGTGCCCAGACAATTGGATAACAATATGCAAAAGAATGAAGTTGGACCCCTACATCACTCCATATACAAAAATTAACTCAAAATGGATTGATGACCTAAATATAAGAGCTAAAACTATAAAATTATTAGAAGAAAACATAGGGGTAAATCTTTGCAACATTGGATTTGGTAATAAATTCTTAAATTTGACACCAAAAACATGCGCAAAGAGAGAAAAAATAGATTCATTGGACTTCACAAAAATTGAAAATGTTTGTGCATCAAAGGACATAATCAACAATGTGAAAAGATAACCTACAGAACAAGAGTTGCAAATCATATATCTGATAAGAGTTTAATATTCAGACTACATAAAGAACTCCTATAATTCAAAAAGACAAACAATTCAATCGAAAAATGTACAAAAGACAACATTACTCCAAAGAAGATGTACAAATGGCCAGCAAACACATGAAAAGGTGTTCAGCATCATTGGTCAATGAAGAAATGCAGATCAAAACCACAATGACATACCACTTCACACACACTAGTGTAACTTTAACCAAACCAAACCAAACCAAACCAACAGCAAGTATTGACAAGGATGTGAGAAAGAGGGACCCTCATACATTGCTGGTGGAAAGGTAAAATAGTACCACTGCCGTGGAAAATAGTTTGGCGACTCCTCAAAAAGTTAAACAGGGAATTACCATATGACCTAGCAATTCCACTCCTAGGTATAAACCAAGAGGAATGAAGACAAATGTCTACACAGAAACTTGTACATGAATGTATATAGTGGTGTCATTCACAATAATCAACAGGTGGAAGAAACCCAAACGTCCATAAATGGATAAACAAATTATGGCATATTCATACAATGGAATATTATTCAGCTATAACAAGGAATGAAGTATGATAAATGCTACTATTTGGATGAACCTCAAAAACATTATGCTAAGTGAAAGAAGTGAGACGCAAAAGGTTAAATATTGTATGCTTCCTTCTATATGATATAACCAGAACAGGCAAATCCATAGAGTCAGAGAGCAGACTAGTGGTCACCAGGGAGTCGGGGAGGGGGAAACGGAGGATGATTACTTTCTGGGTATAGTGTGTTTTACTGGAGTGAAAAAAAAGCTTAGAAACTAGAGAGAGGTGGTGATTGTCCAACACTGTGAATATACTAAATGCCACTGAATTATATAATGCTTGACTATATATTATGTGACTTTCACCTCAACAACAACAACAAAAAAGGATGGAGGCTGGCTGTACTACAGTCCCACTCAAAAGTGGGCTTGAAAAGTAGTGATGAGAGGGAAATCCTTCCACAAGGCAGAGCTCTAGAAAGTGTACCTACTCACCCACTTCGTGAGAAAATGGAAGTGGCCCATGGTTAGAAGACATATGGATTCATGGGAAGTGGTGAATGCCTTGGCTCGTAGGTCAGGGACCTGGAAATAGAAAGATTGGAAGACCAACGATAAGGAGGTGAAGAGAAGTATGTGGGTGGACATACGGAGGTGAACACAAAGTGTGATGATCTTTGTAGCACATGTTAATACCCATCAGAGCACGTTGGCCACAGAAGATGAACCAGAAAACCAAGTAGACAGATTGACTCAGCAAGTTGATGTCAGCCAGTCTGTGCCATGAGCCACCCCAGTTCTGGCACAATGGGTACATGAAAGGAGTAACCATAGTAGTAGGGATGGTGGTTATGCATGCACCCAACAGCATGGGCTCCCATTCACCAAGACTGATCATGCTACTGCCACCTCTGAATGTCCAATCTGCCAGCAACAGAGATCAATGATGAGGCCCTGATATAGCATCATTCCTCAAGAATAACTGTCCAGTTGGTATCATATTGATTATACTGGACCTTTTTACACTGAAAGGCACAGAAATTCATATTGACTAAGATCAGCACATCTACAGAATAAATGTTTACCTTTCCTGTCCCCAGGGCTTTAGCCAGCACCACTCTGAGGGCCTACAGAATGTTTGATCCATCAAAATGGGATCTCGTACAACATTGCGCTAGACCAAGGACCCCCTTTGTAGTAAAGGAGGTATAATAAAGGACATCCATTTGGTCCTATCACATACTGAATCATCCAGAAGCTGCTGGCCTCATATGGAGATGAAACAGCTCATTGAAGGCACAGCTGAGGTGCCAACTTGGAACTGATACTCTGTCATCCTCCAAGATGTTGCCTACACCCTAAATTAATGACCACATGTGCTGCTATGTCCTCAGTCACTGAAATACAAGGGTCCAGTAAGAAAGGGTGAAAGCAGGAGTGGCCCCATGTACCATTACTCTCAATAACCTGCATGAGGAATTTGTGCTTCTTGTTCTGCAACTCTAGGGTCTACAGATTTAGAGGTTCTGACTCCCACAGGGATAACCCTTCCACCAAGGACTCTGCAAAAGTCCTATTAAAATTTAAACTATGACTTCTACCCAGTCACTTTAGGCTTCTTGCACTGAGAGACGAGCAGGCAATAGGAACAGTCACTTTCCTAGAAGGTCTAATTGGCCTTCGTCTTCACGAGGAGATAGGGTTGTGTTACATAATGGAGATAGGGAGGATTGTATTTGGCATTCATATGATAATCCTAGGTAACTCTTGGTACTTCCTTGCCTAATTTTCATAGGAAATGGACAACTGTAGCAAGCCTGGCCTAAAGAAGGCATGGTGACCAGGGCTCAGACCTCTCAGGGATGAGGACCTGCATCACGTTACTAGGTCAGCCACCTAAACTGACAGAGTTGCTCTCTAGGCATGAAGGGAATTTCAAACGGGTAGTAGAGTAGGGAGACAGTGAATACCAGCTGAAGCCTCAAGTTGCAGTAGCTGGGTCTGCAGTTCATCTCACTAACCTTCCTCTTGTAAATTTTTCCAGGAAATGAAGCCCACTGCATCCTGAATGAGTTGGTCCTCAAGTTTATTCTATGAAGCAAGAGGGTCTGAGTGGGACAAGGGGTGGATTGTAGTGGGTGCTGCGGCACATTGCCCAAATGTCCTGCTTCAGGACCGAAGCACTCCTTACCTCTGCTGCTGGGCGTGTCAGCAGCTACCAGCTATCAGCTGAGTCTCTCACTGGGGACTGCCTTCAATTGAAGATACCTACCTCACCCAAGGTCACGTCCCCTTCCCAGGGAGCAAGCCCATATGCAATGGTCAATGCAGAAGTACAAAGGCCTGGCCCTCTCATCTCAATTTGGGACGATTCTAAAGAGACCCTCTCAGTTCCAGGGCTCCCCATGAGATCTGCTGGGCCTTGGTTGCAACCCCATCACAGTTAAACTCCCTGTGCCCAATTCTGCATCCCTCATGCCCCTCAGGTGTAGATCTTGAGAGCGCTCCTCAATAAACTTCCCCCACACAAATCTCTGTTTCCAGGGAACCTGGCCTGTGACAAACTGTTTTACGCCAGTACTCTTGGTCGTTACCCAAGTAAAATACTGGGTATAGTTGCAGTGACTGAGGAGTTATTGCTTCCATCCTCACAGCTTTGAGGAATCCTAATGAGTCTCTGAAAAATCAACACCAGTGACACTGAAGGAGACATTCCTATTGGTCTGTCTTCCTCAAGTTATAACTGGGAGGGAGATTTTACCATTGATCAATTGGACAATGCCACACTAACCCAACTGTGCTCTGAGCATCCTGGTAGTAATTATTCTAGCAGCAGACCCCACCCTTGGTCTAACCCCACAAGTCTTAGCAAAGACTAACTCATAGGGTAAAGATAAGTGAAATACAGTTACAGACAGGATGGCATTCAGACATCATACTTATTTATCTGTGTGGAGACAGCTGAGACCATTCTTGATGGATGGTCCCATGGTAATTCAGCAGGACTGGCTGTAAAAGTTGAATAGTGTGTGACATTTGGGGCAGTGAGAAACCTGGCATGTCTTATGGCTCATCTTTCCAGTAATCTACTTCAGAACATTCTTAGCACACTGTACCAGCTTTATCATCTACCCACTTATCTGGGGGCTTGGGGGAGGATGGTGATAGTGGGATAAGGTTCCTATCCATAAATCCTCTATACTCAACTGAGGCAAAGTCAGACCCATTACCAGAGATAAGTGACTTGCAGTGACTGTGCTGTAAATTGCCTGTTGAAGATCCGAGCATGTGAGAGAAGAGGTCTGAGCTGGAACCATGAGCATATCAAGTGATTCTGAAAAGAAGCCTACCACAATCAAAAGGTCCTGTCTCTAGATTGGCCCTGCAAAATTCTTAGCCAGGATTTCATGGTCCTTTCCAAGGAGAAGGAGGTGCATTTGCTGAATAGACCACAAGTCCTGGCGAGTCCTGGCATGTATCAACAATATTGCTGTCATTCCAGTATTAGACTCTATTCTCATGTTTTCCTGTGAACAGTTCGCCGATGTATGTACATGGCCAAGGTAACTATTTGACCATCTTTATAGAATAATTGCAGCTTTGGTGAGACTATATTGTGACAGATAAAATAACCAATTATTGATACATTGAAACTGGAGTTGACCTTCAGCATGCAAGTTCAACTCTTATGGAAAACAACTGCAAATACTTGGCTTGATCCTGGCAGAACTCTATGAAATAGAGAACAGCGGCAAAAACCATAGGCGTTATTTTAAAAGTCAAAAGCCGGCTCTATGAAAAGACTTTTAAAAAGACAGACCTCTGGGGGCTGCCCCATGGCCGAGCAGTTAAGTTTGTGCGCTCTGCTGCAGGCGGCCCAGCATTTCGTCAGTTCAAATCCTGGGCGCGGACATGGCACTGCTCATCAAACCATGCTGAGGCAGCGTCCCACATGCCACAACTAGAAGGACCCACAAGGAAGAATATACAACTATGTACTGGGGGGCTTTGGGGAGAAAAAGGAAAAAAATAATAAAACGTGAAAAAAAAAAAAGACATACCTCTGGCAAGTATTATCAAGAATAAAAGAGAGAAGATGTGAATAAATAAAATACAGAAAGATAAGGAAGAAATAACTACAGCATAAAAGTGATGGCTAAAAAAGAAAAAAAGTGTCACAAATAACTCCGCACTACTAATATTGTTACCAAACCAAAGTGGATTCACTTCCTGGATAGTTAAAATCAGACTCTCCACCAGAAGTAGTTGTCACACAAAGTAGAGTTTATTTGCAGCAAATGGGAGACCATGCAGAACCATTTCCAAAGTCACAGCTGTCCCTGAGCACGGGGCAGCAGGGACCTTTTATCTGGGATGGGGAATGAATATTCAAAAGGGAGAGGTGGGTATTTGCTTGCGCAGGCTCAGCTGGAAAACATGCTTCCACATACATCACATGTTATGGTAATAAAGCCTAAACTCCTCCTAGAGCGGAGATCTTAGCATTAAAAATGAGGCGAAGGTCAATCTTGGGCACTTTTCAGCCCGTCTGCGCAGTCATCACTCTTGTGGTAGGGTTTGGGCTGGTTCAGGGTTGTTGGTGATTGCATCTCTTAACATAACAAAAAAAGAAAAAAACAATTTAGAGAAACAGTTAAATGCTTCCGAAACCTCCCTTGAGTTCCTCGGGACAATTAGTTGGTGACAATACTGAAAACAAAAATGAAATAAAGTCCTTGAAATATATAAGATATCAAAATTTGATCAAGAAGAAGATGACTAATTCCAGGCCAACAAGTCTGAAGATATTGAAATGGTAGTCAAAGACATCCCCTCGCCCAAAACTTCAGGCTCTGATGGCTTTATAGGTGAGTTCTACGAAATTTTCAAGAAATGTTTCCTGTTTTGCACAAATTGTTTGAGAGATTACAAAAAGGAGGAAGGCTGTCCAGCTCATTTTATGAGGCCAGTATAATCTTAATTCCAAAACTAATTAGTGACAAAATTTTAAAAAGACACTTATAGAGCTTTTTCATTTATGAATACAGATGTACAAATCCCAAATAAAATATTAGCTAACTAAATTCAACAAGTTTGTTTTTCTTTTTCTTTTCTTTTCTTTTCTTTTTTGAGGAAGATTGGCCCTGAGCTAACATCTATGCCCATCTTCCTCTATTTTATATGAGGGACGCCACCACAGCATGGCTTGATAAGTGGTGCATGGGTCCACACCTGGGATCTGAATCAGTGAAGCCTGGGCTGCCAAAGCAGAGGCTGTGAACTTAACCACTATGCCACAGGGCCAGCCCTCAGGTTTTTTTCAGTCCATCGTAGTAAAGGTTTTATCTCATAAATTCAACAAAGGTTCAATATCAGTAAACCAAGCAAACTAGGAACATAAAGAAACTCTCTTGATAAAAGTTATATATCAAAACCTATAGAAAATATACCTAATGGGAAAACTTTAGACACATTCCCTTTAAGATTGTGAATAAGATAAGGATATCCTCATCACTGCTACTGTTTAATATAGCATGAAAGTCCTAGCCAATGTTAGAAAATGAAAATAATTAAGAGGTTCTATTAGTCAAGGTTCTCCAAAGGAACAGGACCAATAGAACGTAGATGATAGATAGACAGATAGATAGATAGACAAGGATAGCGATTTATTTTAAGAAATTGGCTCATGCAATTGTGGGGGCTGGAAAGACTGAAATCTGCAGAGTAGGCTGGCAGGCTGGAGAGCCAAGGAAGAGCTGATGTTGAGGCTCAAGTCCGAAGACGCTCTCGAGGCAGAATTCTCCCTTCCCTGGGCAATATCAGTCTTTTTTCTCTTAAAACCTTCAAGTGATTAGATACAGCCTACCCACATTATGGAGGGTAATCTGCTTTACTCAAAGTCTACTGATTTCAATCTTAATCACATCTAAAAAATACCTCCACAGCAACATCTAGATTGGTGATTGACCAGACAATTGGGCACCACAGCCTAGCCAAGTTGACACATAAAATTATCCATCACAGAAGTATTATTATTGGAAGGAAAAAGATTAAACTGCTATTTGCACGTGATATGATCATCTATCTAGAAACAAAAATACAATCAACAAACTCAATTCTAACAGGAAAATCAAACTACAAAATCAGGAGCAATTCTTTACCCCTAGAAATAACTAGAAACTATAAAATGTAATTTTTAAAAAAAAAAGCATCATTTATAATTGGCACAAAACTATAAAGAAAATCCAGAAGCAGACACACATTCAGGTCACCTGATTTATGACAGTGTGACACTGGCATGCAATGGGGGAAAAAAGCCTTTTAAATAAATGGTACTGGGTTAATTTTATATCCAAATGGGAAAAAAACACAGAATTTGGATCCCTATCTCACACCACACATATAAATCAGTTTCAGAAAAATTGCAGACCTAAATATGAAAGGTAAAATAGTAAAGCTTTCAGAAGAAAACATCTTCATGACTTGGTATGGGGAAAGATGTCTTCAACAGAACAGAAAAAGCACTGTTGGATTATTTGAAATTAAAAGAATAAAAAGACAGCCTACAGAGTGAGAGAGGATATTCTCAGGACCTAGATCAGAAAAAGGATTCATATCCTGGCCATATGAAGAACTTTCACAAATGGAGAAGAAAAAGACAGACAACCCAAAAGAAAAAGGGACACAAGTCTTGAGCAGACACTTCAGAAAATAAGGTATTTAAATGGCAAATAAATATCTGAAAAGGTGCTCAACTTCATTAGGCATTAGAGAAATGTCAATTAAAACTATAATGAGATACCACAATACCCCCGCTAGAATGGCTAAAATGAAAAAGAGATGGAAAATACCATGTATTAATGTCACGCAGAGAAGTCCCTACAACATTTTCCATGTCTACTGCTTTGTTTTTAACTTGTGCTTGCTTATAGGAACCAAGGCAGAACATTGCCAGATGGCCAAACTGCAGAACTGGTCCAAACCAGAAAGGTCCGAGATGGCGATGGAGTGCCACGAGCAAGAGGAAACGTGTGCGAAAGGTGCCTTGTGCAGGAAGGGAAGATTTTCACATGCCCCAAATGCCTGCCACACACCTGCCCAGCGATGACGCAGGGACCCCTCCCCCTTCGTATCCCATAAGAACCCTGCTCACCCTCCGTTTGGGGAGAAGGTGTTTCACAGCACAAGCTCTGCCTCCTCTATTCACTGATGAACGAATAAAGTTTCTGCTCTGCTATTCCGAACCCAGTCTCTTCTATTGGCACGAGCAACCCTCGGCAAAAGGACCCACTTGTGGGTCACCAGTTCCTCAGGGCTTGGTAACATTCACAAAGATGTGGAGCACCTGGGGCTCTCACATCATTCTGTGGGGGTGTAAAGTGGTACAAACACTTTGCAAAAATGTTTGGCAGAAACTACTAAAGCTGAACATAAGCATACCCTATGGCCCAGTGGAAATGAATACATGTTTTCACCAAAAGATGTGTAAAAGAATTTTCACAGCAGCACTGTTCCTCATAGCCAGGAACTGGAAACTGCCCAAATGCCCATTGACAGTGGAATGAATAAATTGTGGTATAATTATGTAATGGAATACTATACAGCAATGAGAATGAACAAGCTACAACTAGACGCAACAATATGGATAAATCTCATAAATATAATATTGAATCAAAAATGCCAGACACAAGAGAGTACATAAAGTATGATTCCATTTGTATGAAGCAAAAAAAGAAAGCAAGCTAATCTATGATGGGTAGTGAATGGAAAGGGGCAGGGGGAGGTCTTCTGAGATGGCCCCTGTGGAGTTGAGAAAACAATTGGTATACCAAATGGAAAAAAATTGCAACTGGATCCCAATCTAACACCACCTGTAAGTGGGGACCGTTTGGATTAAGAACGTGCAATATTGTGATCTTTAAGAAATATATATTTGGTCATTCAGATGACCAAAATATATCTCTCATGTTTGGGCTTTGTCCATGGTTCCCCCCTCACAGCTCCTAAAACTCTTTGAATTTCCTGTGTTAGGGAGACAAGGGTATCTTTTGTTACATGAATAAGGCAACTTTTGGAAAGCCTTTAGGTCACCTAAGGATGGGGCTGGTTGCCAGGAGACCTGACCATGTGATTAGAGGGTTAGAACTTCTAGTCCCACCCCCTGACCTCTGGGGAGGGGCGAGGGGCTGGCGATTGAGTTCAGTTGCCAATGGCCAATGATTTAATCAATGGCACCTACGTAATGAAGCCACCACAAACGCCCAAGAGGACAGGGTTCTGAGGGCTTCCAAGTTGGTGAACATGTGAAAGTGAGGGGAGAGTGGCCCCTGGAGAGGGCGTGGAAGCTCTGTGGCCTTTCCCCACACCTCGCCCTGTGCATCTCTTCCACCTGGCTGTTCTGAGTCATATTCTTTCATAATAAACTGGTAGTCTAGTGAGTAAAATGTTTCTCTTAGTTCTGTGAGCCGCTCTAGCAAATTAATCGAACCTGTGGTGGGGGTCGGGGGAACCTCTCATTTATAGCCAGTTGGTCAGAAGCACAAGTGACATCCTGGACTTGCAACTGGCATCTGAAGTTGGAGGGTTGCAGCGGGGGGGCGGGGGGGTGGGGGGAAGTCTCGTGGTACTGAGCCCTTCACCTGTGGAATCTGATGCTATCCCCAGGCAGATAGTGTCAGAATTGAGTTGACTCGTAGGGCACCCGGTTGGTGTCTCAGAGAATTGCTGAGTGTGGGAAAAATCTCTACACATTTGGTGACCAGAAGTAGCAGGAGTGAAGTGTTTTGTGTGAATAGTAAAGAAAACACAGGGAAGAAACTCACAGTAGGAAGAGCTAGGTTTTTCCCTACGCAGGTGGAACTGAGGTCTTTCCTATTTAGTTGGTGTCAGTGAAGTGGGATTTGCTAGAACGGCGTGGCTCACAGAAACACGTGGTTTGGGAAGAGAAAGGATGAAAGGGCAGGGGATGAGGGGCCTTTGATTCCTGGTGTCCACGTGGTCACCGTGGTCTGCAGCTGCAGCAGCGCTGCAATCCATTACTCAGGTGGATCCAGCTCCCGGGGAGTTGGTTCACTGTCTGCACAAGGAAATGCAGACTAATAAGAAAAAGGCAAAATATTCAACCCCTTGGTTATTATTACCTGTGACGGCTCAACTAAAAGTCAGAGAGAACGCTAGGTCGGACCTTGATGCTAGACCAAGCTAGATTTCAGTGAGTCTGAGCTTTGGCGGCGAGCGTCAAAGCCGCCCGCCAAGGGAAAAGTCAACACGGGGGAAGGGCGAACCCAAGAAACTGTTGAACCAGAAGGTGTAGCGTGAAGGAGCTGTTTCAGCAGCTTCCCGAGGAACCTTTACTCAAATGGATTACGGAGGGACTAACTTGGGGGCTGTGTCTTTGGGTTCCAGTGCTGCAGAGCGGAAGAGCATGTTTGGGTTGACGCAGGACCCACAGCTCACTAGGGAACGATCCCAGATGGCTATACATGATCCAGACACACGGGAGGGTATTTGTGAGCAAATAGGCAGCCTGGTGGACTGGATAAAAGCCACTGTAAGGTCTGTTTACCCTGAGGGGGGGACTGTCCATCCCCCCGTGAATGCCAGGTGGAACCCCCCAGATGAAGCAGCTGGTAGGCTTCGTATGTGAGCCCTGCGGGACTGGCCTTGTGATGACCGGGATATTCACCCGCTGAATATGCCCATTTCCCAGGTCGTGGTAAATGCTGTGGTTAAGGCGTCCCTTCACATGGGCACCTCATATAATCTTATTGTTATGACAAATAAAAATGGCAAGTAATAGGACATATTGGAATATATGAGGAAGCCATTTGGTGTAAACCTAATTTGGCCTGATCTTGTCTTTCCAAAAGGGCCTGACCGTGGCCGTTGAGCATGCATTGTATGTCTGCTTTAGAGATTCCCTATGGCAAGAGCAAAGGCCCTTGAGATAAAGGCGCAACTTCCCTCCCCCTCCCAACGTTGGCGTCTCCTTAAGGATTAAGTATCTTTCCTTAGGCTAGAAACTGATTGCTGCACTCATCTGTGACCCCCCCAGCCCGAGGCAACACACCTGCCACCCCACGGCATTCACTGAGACAGCAGACCTATCTGCCGTTTCCGTCAATCGCTGTGCTGACAGAGCAGCCTCATGACTATTGTAAAAGGGACATTTCAATCATATGTGAAACATACTCTTTGAGGGTATATAATCACCCTGTATACCCCCACTTCTTTGGAGTGCTCTGTTCCTTTGTGGAAACACTCTCCGGGGTTATAATCCTCAGATTTAAGATCAGAATAAACTCACCCAAATTTTCATTTATAGATTGGTTATGGATTATTTTCGTCGACAGTTATAAAACCGAAAAACAGTTCGGGAAGCCTTATGAATCTGCTATTGCAGCTTCCTCGAGGGTCTTATAGATGCTAATAGAAACATTAACAAGAGAATGGGGAGGGGCCTAGGGGAGAGAGAGTGCAGGGACTCTTGTCAATTAGGTGGAAATTTGTAAACTTATTAAGAAATAAGGTGAATAAAGCTAATATTGATAAGAGGGAAACAAAGTGAAACAGAAAAGAAAGTCACAGGACTCCTCCCAGCACAGTGAAAATCTGTAGATTGTTATCAAGAAATGGGATGAGTAATGGGCTGGCCCGGTGGTGCAGCGGTTAAGTGTGCACATTCTGCTCTGGTGGCCCGGGGTTCGCTGGTTCTGATCCCAGGTGCAGACATGGCACCGCTCATCAGGCCATGCTGAGGTAGGCATCTCACATACAAAGTAGAGGAAGATGGGCACAGATGTTAGCTCAGGGCCAGTCTTCCTCAGCAAAAAGAGGAGGATTGGCAGCAGATGTTAGCTCAGGGCTAATCTTCCTCAAAAAAAAAAAAAAGAAATGGGATGAATAAAATAGACATTGGATGGAACTAAAACAAAGTTAAATACAGCATTACCTAACGTTCAGTGGGCCAAAGGGACTCCCTATTGGTCCTGCAATATTTTCTTTGTTTTTTAAAGATTGGCGCCTGAGCTAATATCTGCTGCCAATCTTTTTTTTCTTCTTCTCTCTAAAACCCCCCAGTACATAGTTGTACATTCTAGTTGTAGATCCTTCCGCTTCTGCTATGTGGGATGCCACCTCAGCATGGCTTGAGGAGCGATGCCATGTCCATGCCCAGGATCCAAACTGGTGAAGCCCTGGGCCGCCGAAGTGGAGTGTGCAAACTACCACTCGGCCATGGGGCCAGCCCTGGTCCTGCAATATTAAAGGGCCCCAAACAAGTCTCTTTTATTTACCACAGTTTAGAGAAATTGTAAAAGCCAGAAGGCAAAAGTTACAAGAAACCTGAACAGCAATCACTTGGGGCAGTGGCTCGGCAGATTAATCAAGTTAAAGATTGACGAAAGGGCCAGGGTCCCTTGGCTCAATCCGTCACTGGGGACCCAAAGCTTTTTCCACAAGAGTGGGTAAAATGGTCAGGGAGTAGAGAAGAGAAGTTTCCAGGACTCATTGATATGGGGGTCTGAAGCCCAGTGCCCTAGGGTTACTGTAAATGTTCAATGAGAACATGATTACCCTTTGACCTTGTTCCCAACACAGACTTAGATAAAAAGAAGTTAATCTTGTCAATTTACCATTTTCTTGTTTAACCTGAGGGGTGACCCAAAGGTCACAAGGATATATGCGCTTGTTTTGCAGAATAAAAAGAATGCCTTCAAAGAAGTGACATCACCAGGTTAACCAGCCCCCAGCTGCCGTTGATGCCCAGGAATCAAATCGCCCAAGGGCTTACCTGGAGTGAAAGAAGCATGGATTACCTCTTTGTTTCTTGAAACTCCTCCTGCCAAGCCCCTTAGCTCTATAAGATCCCCTGCTGGGGCCAGCTGTGTGGACGAGTGGTTAAGTTCGCGCGCTCTGCTCCGGCAGCCCAGGGTTTCACTGGTTCAGCCCCTGGGCACGGACATGGCACCACTCATCAGGCCAGGCTGAGGCGGTGTCCCATGTAGGACGACCAGGAGCACTCCCAACTAGAATATACAACTTTGTACTGGAGGCGGGAGCATTGGGATGAAGAAGAAGAAGAAAAAGATTAGTGACAGATGTTAGTCCAGGTGCCAGTCTTTAAAAAAAAAAAAAAATACCCTGCTTTCTTCTCTTGTTAAGGCAGATTTGAGAGAACCTATCCTCTTGAGTTCTCTTTGGCCAATTCGAATAAAGCTTCCTCCATCTCCAAGCACTGATGTCTCAGTGATTGGCTTCCTGCACATCAGGCACATGAACTTGAGATTAAGAGGTTTGGTATCAAGTCTCCCAAACTGTGGTCCCAAAACCCACTGGTGAAGCCCTGGCTCCTCCTGCAATTAGATGGAGAGAATATAAAAATGTCATGGGCCATAGGATTGTGAACGTTGGAATGTCTAAGCAGGAATTCTGTAAAGAAATTGTGTCAACTTTACCTAACTGTTTCACGGGAATGGATATTCTGTCTGGCTGGGGAACACCTCCCCTACCTGGTATTGTCAAACTGAAACCTGTGGATGAAGTCCTAAAGGAGGCCACATCAGGAGCACAAGAGCTGAGGGAATTACAGCAAAAGTTTGCAGGAGAATTGCATGTTGGAACAGGCTTTACGTGAGTGGTTGCGTCTCTTTTACCCGATTGTGATAGGGGCATGGACACTGTATCTGACTGGGGGATGTTTCCCCCGCCTAACATCGTAAGACAGAAGGCTGGGTACCAGTGGAGCCAACCACGTGATTAGAGGGTTGGAACTTTCTGTCCCACCGTCTGCACTCCCGGGAGGAGAGAGGGGCTGGAGAGTGAATCAATCGCCAATGGCCAATAATTTAATCAGTCATGCCTGTGTGATGAAGCCGCCATAAACACCCAAAAGGATGGAGTTCGGAGAGCTTCTAGGTTCGTGAACATATGGAGATGGGAGGAGAGTGGCACCTGGCGAGGGCGTGATGCTCTGTGCCCCTTCCCCCGCCTTGCCCTGTGCATCTCTTCCATCTGGCACTTCCTGAGTTATATCCTTTTATAACACACCAGTGATCTAGTAAGTAAAATGTTTCTCCGAGTTCTGTGAGCCGCGCTAGCAAATTAATGAAATCCAAGGACGGGGTCATGGGAATTTCTGTTTATAGCCAGTTGATCAGAAGCACAGGTGACAACCTGGACTTGCAACTGGCATCTGAAGTTGGAGGGGGCACGCAATCTTGAGGGACCGAGCCCTCCAGCTGATTGCAGAAGGGCACAAGGGGCCTCTTCGTGGTGATGGATGACCTATATCTTGATTAACCTGTGGTTAAATGGGTACATACATTTGTCAAAAATCATCAAACTGTACACTTGGGTACATTTTTTGCATGTGAATTATACCTCAATAAAGATTTTTAAAGTAAAAGAAACATACATGTACAAAAAGCAATATACATTTTCTAAGAGAAAATACAAATTCGATATGCACATTAAACAAAATAGAATGATTGACCGTAGAGAGGGGTAAATAATGGGAGTAGGGTATGCAAATTAAAAGGAATAGATAAATTTTAAACAATAGTAACAAAATCCTTGGCCCAGACTCTCCGAATAAGTTACAACAAGGATTCAATGTCTTGGAGCGATGTCTTGGATTCAGTGTTTTGCCGCCAGCTCTGCTGCCACTACGACTGTCGCTGCTACCACCGCCAACTTTATCACCTCCACCTCTACCATCATTACCTCCATCACCATCACCATCACCACCATCACCTCCATCAGCATCATCGCCGCCATCATTATCACTACCGCCATCACCTCTATCACCGTCATTACCTCCATTACCATCAGCTCCATCACCATCACCACCAGCACCGTCACTTCCGTCATTATCACTACCGCCATCACTTCTATCACCATCCCCTCCATCACCACCATCACCACCACCAGCAGCACTATTTCATATTGAGTGACAACTACGGGCCAGACACTGTGCTATAGACATTTACATACATTATCTTTAATTCTTAAAACAACCCATAAAGGTGGATTATGTCATTTTCATTTTGACATGGGAAAATTGCTAATCAGAGAGATTGCCTAGTCACTGTAGAACACAGCTAGTAAAGGAAAGGGTCAAGTTCCTGCCTGGCTGGCCATAAAGCCTGTGCTCGTTTAACCCCTGCTCCTCTGCCCTGCCATCATTTCCTGGTCCCAGCCTGGTGGATTTGAGGATCATGATGTCTCGGGTGGGTCATGAACCTGCCCTCCATCCCCTTGAATCTTCCAGATGAGCCTGCATTGCCAGACCACAGAGCTAGAATAATGGGGCTGGTTTTTCAAAGGTTTATCAAAGGCAGCAGCTCCCACTTGCCCTGAGCTCCCACCAGCAGGGTCTCATGCCTTTGACCCAAGAGCTGCTCCTTTAATTACTGTGCCACCTGGGGCTGGGACATCACTAACACGGCCTAGCCTTGGGTCGCTCCGTGTGCCCAGAGTTCAGGTTTATCAAAGGCTTCTGTCAGATCAACCTGCACGAATGGCAGAACATAGGTAGTTCCTAAGCATCCAGCGCTCCCCACGCTGCTGACCCCATGCCTGGTGTTGCCATTTCTGAACAAGGCCCAAGTCCTCTGACTCCAAGCGCAGTGGCCTTTATCTTCTCCAACAGCTACTTCTCTGTGACAAGGAACACAATTTCCAGGACACAGACTGACACCAAACGGCAGAAAGGGCACAGCTCTTGAAGCCAGAGGTGAGATGAAGTCCCAGCTGGCTAGCCCTGGGCAAAGTTTCTTAACCTCTCTGAGTGTTCAGAGGAAACTAAGATCAGCCATCAGTGGAAAAAGAAAATGAAGGCTGGAAGCAAACAAACTCCATTCAGGCGACCTATTTAGAAGAGCGAAGCGAAATGGCGTTGTCATTATGGAAGCTTACACATAATCAGCTATTTGGGGGTCTGTTTAAGAAAGAATGTGCTGGCAGAAGGGGTTTACTCCGCAGCATTTATGAGAGGAGAACTCAGAGAGACCACACACGGCTTGGGATCGGCACTGCCCAGGGGAGCAGACCTCTAGATCTCCAAAACACTTGGGCTTGCCTGGGGAGGCAGATGGAAACAGCTAACTCCAGCCCAGAACCTAAAGCTGTCTCACCTTCCTTCCTCGACTGAGCCACAAGCTGACTTTTGCCCCGTTTGGCTTTCCTCCTGGCTTTGCCTCCAAGTAGGATAGCCAGATTTAGCACATCAAATACAAGCACTTAAACTAAAAAATGATTCATTGTTGATCTGAAATGCAAATTGGATTGGGTGTCCTGGATTTTATCTGTCAATTTAAACAGAGAAGGTTTGCTCACAATCGAGCAGCAGAACCTCTCTTTTCATAAAAGCCCTCAGCCCACGCTGGCCGACCCCCATGGTGCACTTCGCGCATGCTGCAGTCATGTTTGTCGTTTGTCTCCAGGCTGTGAGCTCCTTTGGAGCAAGGACTGGGCCTGGCCCACCACGGGATCCTGGTGGCACCCAGCACAAAGAGTAACGTACTTGTTACAACGCCTGTGTTTTATTTTTTAAATACTTCCACCTGAGTGGTGCGATATTATGTCTGTGTTAGTTAAAACTTTAATTCCAGGGGCAGTCATTGGCCTTCCTCGAAAATGCCCCCTCTCCAGCTAGACAGCTAGCTTTGCCTCAGAAAGGTCATATCCAAATGTGAGATCGCAAGGGCTTCATCAATACCTGTGGCTTTGCTAATTGCAAAGTGAGAGTCAGAAATGGGTTTTCATTGATGAAATTGGTGGCTTGTTAATTAGCATGACGAACATTGGAAAGAGGTTCCTGTCGGTGAAATTAAAGGTTTTCAGGATCGATGGATTTGCTTAAATACATTCCGGATACTCTCCGCCTTTACATGAAGAGGTTGTCAGAATCGAGCAATGCCTGGAGCCTGCACCTTACAGATGGCAGCCGAGGCTCGGTCCAACCTTTCGTGTTGGAGGATTTCCAGTTCCCTGATGCTTCTGGAATGTTGCATCTGCCTTGAGTGGACCTTGCATGTAAGGGCAAGGCTGAGAGCCCGGACTTCCTCAAGCCTCGAGAACAGGTTGCAGGAACTGTTTTGTGCCTGGTTGCTAATCAATACATGTTTACTAAACATCTCCGTGTGTGACAGAATTTGGTCAGAGACTTGCTTTTGTGTGAACTGGGAGTGAGGTTGTGGGGGAGGGGGTTGGCTCGCCTTCACTCACCTCAAACTTCTTTGGAGATGTGTCAGTTAGTAAGATACTGTGTCCCAGCTCCAAACCCATGCTTCTTTATGATGCCGGGGCTGGGACCCTGCAAACCCGGTTTCTGCGTTGCCGGCTGCCTCCTCTTAGGCTCTGCCCATAGGAGGTGCTAGCGGAAGACTCGAGGCTAGAGGAAGAAGAAGGGACTTGTTTCTTCCTTTGGGTGTCTGCTGGCTTCCTGTTGGCTTCCTAGGGCTTCCTGTTAGCTTCCTCATCCTGTGAGTGCCAACCCCCACGCCCCACCCCCACCCCATGCTTCTTCACTCCGGCAGCAGCAATTCCTTCCTGTAGCAGTAGCGGAACCCAGTTTGCAGTTTTTCTGTCATCCACAAAACAAGCCTCATCACCTCCTACCCCAAAGACATCAAGCTGGCCAGGACGCCCTGCTCAGAGGTCTGGGTTCCAGCTCCGTGAGATCCCTCTCTGAGCTCAGAGACACCAAAACCAGCTGGCCAGCATTCCCTCCTCAGGAATCTGGGTCCCAGCTCCACGAGGCCCCTCCTCTGGGCTCAGACACCAGCACCAGCCAGCAGGTGCCCCTTCCCCAGGCTCCTGAGTTTCAGGCCCCTGCGAGCCCTCCTCCAAGCTTCTAGGTTTTAATAATTCCAACTTTTCCCCTTTGTTTTCCAGAAGTGGTAGCTGCTGCCTGAAATTACTATCCCATGACACGTTAGAGTTCCCTTTTTGCTTTTTTTGGTTCTTTGGTGACTAATATTTCCTTATACGTAGCTGACAATTCTCTATACTAAGTTCTCTCTGTTAAAATAATCTGTGTGGTTTTTGTCTCTTGCCTAAAGGCCAAGCTACCTTCCAGAAAGAACTTGAGTGTTATGCATGGCCAAACTGGCTTAGGTCGGCACACAATAAATATTCATGGCATAAATAAATGACTAAACAACTGGATTTCTTGCTATAAATTAATAATGACTTTCCAGGGTTTTATACCAATCTCATGTGATTTTAATTGCTATGAGTCAGTTCCCAGAGCCCTCTTGCTTTGGGAGAGTAACAGTCAGATCTGAAAAGACTAAGAGATAAAAAGCTTAAAGGGGTGACCAGTGCCTTAGTGGGGACCATGGCAGGGGTCAGCATACCCACTAGAGTCCCCCAGTTGAATCAGCTCTGCAATGGAGACTTCTCCCCTAACCCCAAAGTCTGATTCCCTCTGGCCCAGATGCCCAGCTTGTCTTTGATCTCACTCTTCTCTAAGCTCAGGACCATCTGGGCTCTCCCTGGGGAAGCTGAGAGGCACCTTTGTTCCCCTCCCTTCACCCATCCACACACAAAAAGTTAACAGCTACAGGTATTTGACATTCCCAGAAGGCATCACTCATTCAAGAGGATGAGTTGGTGGCTAATGGAGAGGGTGCAGAACTTGCCCCAGGTTCAAAACGATCATTCCAGAGCCAGTTAAGGCTCTAGTCCATGCCTTGACCTCCGCCTTGTTCCCAGAAATATGAGCCATGTTTCAGTCTTGGCCCCCAGTCTTCGTGGTTTGAGCTCTTGTTGGACAAAACATTCTATCTTCCATTCCTTTGGCAACAGTGATTCAGGCAGGCTATGTTCAATGCTCGGAATACGAAGTTGCACAGTCTCTGATCCCATGTTGCTTAGAGCAAGAGCAAAGATGATTATAACAGTGGCAAGAGAGGCACAGGAGGAGCACCCATCATGCTCTGGAAGGGGCCAGGAGGTCAGGAAAACTTCCTGTTCTTCACTAAGAATCCTTGTTGCCAACGTTGGTGTTGCCCTGGCTTCCCCTGGATACCTCTGTACTGTTTTTGAGCACTCTCGGGCTTCAGTGAGCTTTTGTTGACAATAAACAGCACCTGTCTGTTCTTTCGAGGGCCTGCCCTCTGGCTCCCAGAACAGCTTTATTGAAGAGAGTGGTAGATGGCTGGAAATGTCTCTCCCCACAGGGTGGGGCAACCCTGCCAATGACTGATTGTGAGTTGGGGGAGGCGTGTGGAAGCCCAGCTCCCTTGCCTTGAGTGGGATCACCCTGAGGTGTAACTCAAACCCCAGGGTCAGGCCAAAGCTACCTTCTGCCTGACTTCATCTGAGATGGACCCCTGGCTTCTTCTCCAACCTAAGCTGCCCATTCATTTGTGACTGTCTGGGGCTGGAGCCTCCTTTGTTTTCCTCCCCAGGTGTCTCCCTCCACTGCCAGTGGGGATCACCAGCTGGTAAGACGTGAACAGCCTTTGTCCTCCACTCATCTGCAGGGCAACATTACTCAGTGCAGCCCTTCTGCAGCACCTGGGTGGAGCGTCATCCACTGACTTCCACTGCCCACTGACTTCCATAGGTGAGCCTCCCTCTGTCAACTGACGGGAGAATTCTCAGATTCCTGATGGGAATCTTGCACCCCATCCCACCTTCCCCTGACTACCCTTCACCAGGCAGCTCTCAGCAGGAGGTACACCCCCACTGTGAAGTCCTGACAGATCCCCTGCTCCTCCCTCAGTGCCCACTGCCTTCTGTAAGCACTAGGGGATCCTCCATCACCTCCCCAAGCCTTCAGTCCTGGACGCCTCTGGGCCTTTCCCTACAACTATCTCACCTGCACAGATGACTCCTGAGCAAATCTCACATATTCATTCAGCTGAAAGTGCTGGGGGCTGCAACTGTTCCCAGGGAATATTCAACTGGGATCTTCAGCATCTGAACTGAAATGCCACAGATAGTTCCTGTCACAGATGTGGCCCAGCCCATATCCCTGCGGGCCACCCAGAGGCAGGGCATCTGCTGACATTCCTGCACTTGCCAATGGCTTCTGAGTTCCAGTTTCCACTTGGAAGCTCTGTGACTCTGGGCAAATCCTGATATTTTTCTAAACTTAAGTCTCCTCATCTGAAACATGGGACTCAGAACACCTACCTCCCAAGGCTACTGTGAGGACTGCATCTGATACCATCTGGGGAGATGCTTGGTCAGCTGCAAAGCATTGTCCAGGTATTATCATTGGGCGGAGGGAGTGGACAATAGTGCGAACAGTGGGGTGGGCTCACAAAAGCATGAAGTCTGTGGAGGTGACAGTGAGAGAATCAAGGTGACTAAAGCACAGACTCTATGGGAGAGAGGTGTCACAGGTTGGGCTCTCTGGAAGCAGATGGTTTTTGAAAGGTAAGATGTTTATTAGGGATCGAGTCTTGTGACAAGAAGAGGACAGAGGCAGGGTAGAGCAAAGGGAGAAGCTGAGCTGTGGCGTGGGCCCCACAAAGCCTTGAGCTCAGAACGAGGGTCACCCACCGGAGTGTGCCTGAGATAGGTGAGATGGCCACATTCTTATACCCTTTTTATACTTTCTGCCGAAGCATACTTTTATACTCAGTCACCAGGTGTGGGCTGCCTGTCAAGGGTGTGCCCTGGAGCGAGGTGGCTTTCTTACTGAGACCAGTTGAAAGAGCTGACAGCTGGGGGCTGTCTGCTCATCACACATCCCAGGGCTGGGTGACAAGAGCTTCCTTGAAGAAGTATCTGGTGACACATCTCTGTGTCTACCACAAGAGGCATAGGGGATAATACCAGAAGAGTGGTCCTGGCAACCATTAATTCATTTAGTTATTCATTCAGATAGATAGCCAGTTGACAAGTTATTATCTTGGACCCACTCTGTGCCAGGGATTCAACTAGGTGTTGTGGAAAGACACACAGACAAACAAGACTAGGTACCATCATGGTTTGGGATTCCCCCAGAAGCAGATCCTGAGATAAGAGGTAAGTGCAGAAAAGAGCCCCTGAGGCTTTGACAGCAGGGCTGCTTCAGGAATTTTCAAGTCATCCAGAGTGGCTGGAGTATAGCCAGCATGTGAAAGAAGAGGAATAGAGGGATGAGGCAGGGAGAGAAGGTGGAGCTAGATCACGCAGAGCCTGAATGAGGATTTCTACTTCCTGTGGAAGGATTGGGGAGACTTGCTAGAATTTTAAGCACAGGTATGTCATGAATCTGATATACTTTCTAGAGAAATCACTGTGGCTGTAGAGCAGAGAATGGATTTGAGGAGACAGGACTAAGGGCAGGGGGCAGGGTACCCTGGAGAGAAATTCCAAAGGTTGAAAACAGGAAAGTGGCTATGGAGAGAGAGAAAGTGACAGAATCAAAAGAGATGAAGAATGCACAAGGCCTAAAGGCAAACAGGACGAGGAGCCCTAGAGAGGCATCTATGCCAGTCGTGGGTTCCCATCTAGAGTTTTAATCATACCTCTCCACATTCTACCACACCTGGAAGGACTGTTTACCTGGAGTAAGGATATAGCGAGGAGGTCTTTGTAAGTTCTATTACAGCAAGATCACAAGCATAAACTGTGAGGGTAATTGAGGGCAACTACCAGTCCTGTGTTATCAATGCAGAACGTTCCAGGCCCAAAGTCTTGATTTAAATCCATTTGCAATGAGAAGACTCACCAGAACATATTTTTCAAGGCACTCAAAAAGTTAGAGGATTGCCAGTGAGTTAAAGGCAGTCTTTCCAATTGGTGCTCCCTGGGTCAATTTTTTTAAAATGCTTTTTTTATTGAGGTATAATTGACATGTTAGTTTCAGGTGTACAACATAATGATTCAGAATTTGCAGATAGAGTGAAATGATCATCACAGTAAGTCTAGTTAACATCCATCACTACACACAGTTACAAAAATTTTTTTCTTGTGATGAGGACTTTTAAGATCTATTCTCTTAGCAACTTTCAAGTATACAATACAGTATTACTAACTATGGTCACCATGCTGTACATTACATCCCCATGATTTACTTATTTTATAACTGGAAGTTTGTACCTTTGACCCCCTTCACCCGTTTCTCCCACCCCCTACCTCTTGCCTCTGCTATGGCCACCACCAATCTGTTCTCTATATCTATGAGCTTGTCGTTGTTTTTTTAGATTCCACATATAAGTGAGATCGTACCGTACTTGTCTTTCTCTGACTTATTTCACTTAGCATAATGCCCTCAAGGTCCATCCATGTTGATACTTAGGTTGTCTCCATAGCTTGGCCGTTGTAAATAATGGTGCAATGAACATAGAAGTACACATATCTTTTTGAACTAGTAATTTCATCTTCTCCATATAAATACCCAGAAGTGGAATTGCTGGATCATATGGTGGTTCTAGTTTAATTTTTTGAGGAACCTCCATGCTGTTTTCCACAGTGGCTGCGTCAGTTTACATTCCCACCAGGGTTCCCTTTTCTCCACATCCTCACACCGCGTCATTTTTAGCTCCTTTTTTCTCCGCTGATCCTCACACCTTGCCTAAAGTACAGTGTTTTTGTTGCTGTTGCTCTTGTTTTTTCCGAACAGGCACCAAAGCCACCCATATCTCATTCAGGTATGGTAGGAAGCAAAGATGGATGCAAAATGTTCTTGTCTCCCCAGTTGCAGGGAAGTCTCCAATAGGCTCTGCTATATTGCTAAGATGAAGGCCTCAAAAATAAATACTGCCCGGGAAGTTCCATACACCCTTCCTCCGTACACGCCATTGGCCAGAACTCCATCATATGGCGCATGTAGCTGCAAGGAGAGTTAAAAAATGTAAATTTATTTCAGGTGACTGTGTATCTAGCTGAAAAATGAGCCTTGCTTTTAAAGAGGACAAAGAGGAGAGGGAACATTGTGGGGCAACGGGAAGTCTCTGCTGTATTAGTTAGCTATTGCTGCCTAACAAACCACCCCAAAACTTAGTAGCCTAAAACAACTACCATTTTCTTTCTCACAACTCTGTGGGTCAGGAATTTGCAGGAGGATATGACTCCTCTCTGTTCTGCTGGATGTTGGCTGAGCTGGAGAACCCAAATGTCTGCACAATGGATGGCTCAGTCATGGTGGTGCAAATGGCTGGGGGCTCACGAGGATGTCTGGGCCTCTGTCTTCTCATGGTGTTGGCAATATTCACTAATGTGTCTGGAGCCTGGGTTCTCCTCCAATGGGTTTCTCTGTCCAGCCAGATAGTCTGGGCTTCTTTACACGGTAGCTGGAGATCCCTCCAGGCAAAAGTGGAAGCCACGAGGCCCCTCAAGGCCTGGACTCAGACCCTCCACCCACATCACTTCAGCCACATTCTATTCATCAAAACAAAGTGTCCAGGCCAGCCCACATTCAAACAGTAGAGAAATAATTCCGCCACTTAATGGAAGAAGCTGCAAAGACACTTTGCAAAGGGGTGTGAACACTGGGAGACATGATTCATTGGGAGACTTTTTTTTTTTGAGGAAGATTAGCCATGAGCTAACTGCTGCTGCCAATCCTCTTCTTTTTGCTGAGGAAGACTGGCCCTGAGCCAACATCCATGCCCATCTTCCTCTACTTTATATGTGGGACACCTACCACAGCATGGCTTGCCAAGTGGTGCCATGTCCATACCCAGGATCCAAACTGGTGAACCCCAGGCCACCAAAGCAGAATGTGTGACTTCACCGCTACACCACCAGGCCAGCCCCAGGAGCCGTTTTTAAGAATCTACCACAGCTGCCATTGGGAGTATATTAGTCTGCTTGGGCTGTCATAAGAACATACCACAAACTGAGTGGCTTAAACAACAGAAATTTATTTTCTCACAATTCTGGAGGCTGGAGGTCCAAGACAAGTTGCAGGCAGAGTTGGTTTCTCCTGAGGCCTCTCTCCTTGTCTTGCAGGTGGCTGCCTTCTCACTGCATCCACACTTGGTCTTTCCTCTTGTGATATTGTGATTTATAATAAGAAATACATATTTGGTCTCTGTCCCTGTTTCCGGCATGGAGCTCTTAAAACTATTGGAGTTTCCTAAGTGATGAGAGCAATAAAGGCATCGTTTGTTATGTTAAGGAGGTGACTTTTGGACTGCACCTAAGTACTGGGGCTGACTGCCAGGGGAACCAACCATGTGATTGGAGGGTTGGAACTTTCAGTCCCTCCAACCCCAACCTTTGGGGAGGGGGTGGCGCTGGAGGGTGAATCAACCACCAATGGCCCATGATTTAATCAATCATGCCTCTGTAATGTTGCCTCCATAAACACCCAAAAGGATGGGGTTTGAGGAGCTCCCAAGTTGGGGAACCAGGATGCATCCACATGCCACCATGCCTGGCCCCAAACTCCACAAGGACAGAAGATCCTTTGTTCAGGACCTTGCCCTATGTATGTCTTCATCAGGCTGTTGATTCGTATCCTTTAATATGCTTTATAATACAATGGTGATCTGGTAAGTAAAATGTTTTTTTGAGTTCTGTGAGCTGCTCTAACAAATTAATTGAACCCAAGGAGGGGGGTCACTGGAACCTCTGATCTATAGCCTGGTGGTCAGAAGCACAGGTGATAACCTGGGCTTGTGACTGGCATCTGAAGTTGGGGGATAGCAGTCTAGTGGGACTGAGCCCTTAACCTGTGGAATCTGATGTTACCTCCAGGTAGATAGTGTCAGAATTGAGTTGAATTGTAGGACACCCAGCTAGTGCCTGAGAATTACTTGATGTGGGGAAAAAAAACCATACATTGTAATTGGTGACCAGAATCCTTGCCTCTGTGCTCACACATCCCTAGCGTCTCTTCCGTTTGTTATAAGGACACCAGTCAGATTGGATTAGGGCTCCGTCCTTATGACCTCATTTAACCTTAATTACCTCTTTAAAGGCCCCATCTCCACATACAGCTACATTAGGGGTTAGGGTTTCAACATATGAATTTTGGGAGGACACAATTCAGTCACAATAACAGGGGTTACTGTATTAAGTTTGATCAGTCATTTATACCACTTACGAATGCTTATAGGCTAGGCTTATGGAGACTGAGAATTTCCTCTTAAATTCCACCAAGTAAATACAGATGTCTTGGTTTGCTTATATGTGCACATCTCAAGGATCTAAAATAAACCAGGAATTAAACACAAAATTAACTCTTGTGCTTTTCCTACAGAAGCATATCTCCTAAAAAAAAAACAGAAAACAAGCAGTAGTCCACTTAGGATGTAGAATGCTGGAAAGAGCACCCTTAGAACAACAGCAACAAAAAATCTGGACAATCTGAAAATCACAACTCTTCTTGAATTCATCAGGGAGCCAAGGTCACGGGGCAACCAAGTGACCTGAACTCCAAGGAAAGACAGCTGTCTCTAAGATGAGACAACATATAAGCACCTGTTTGCCTGGGGCAAAGACCACCAGACACTGGCCCTAGTGGAAAAGGTGGACAACCTGCAAGATCAGATGGTAATTTCATCTGACAGAGTAAAATAGTAAGAAAGAATCAAATGGAAATGCCAGAAATGAAAAACACTACTGTGCCTTTGATGGCTCATCAGGAGATTTGATACAGCTGAGGAAAGAATCATCAAAGTTGAAGACAGGTCAGTGGAAATTATCCAAACAGAAAGACAAAGAGAAAAAAGAGTGAGGGGAAAAAAACCAGAACACAGCATCCAAGAGCTGTGGGACAATATCAGTCTAACATATATGTAGTCGGAATCCCAGGGAAAGAGAGAGAATGGGGCAGGAGAAATATTCAAAGGAACAATGATCAAGAATTTTCCAAAATTAACGACAGCCACTCAACCACAGATCCAAGAAGCTCAGAAAACACCAAGCAGGAATAAAAACAAAACAAAACTAGGCACATTGTATTTAAGCTGCTGGAAACCAAAGACAAAGAGAAAATCATGAAGACAGCCAGAGGAAAAAAAGACACATTATATACAGTAAAACAAAGACAGGAATTAGGGCAGACTTCTCATCAGAAACCATGCAAGTCAGAAGACAATAAAGTGCCATCTTTAAAACGCTTAAAAAGAAAAGAACATGTCAATCCCAAACTCTATACCCAGCAAACATATATTTCAAAAATAAAAGAGATGTAATTAGCAAATGGATTTTTAAAAATTACTTGTTTTAGATTTGGTATTTTGACTTTCACGAAATGCAATATGGGTAAATATGTGAGGTGATAGATGTGTGAATTAACTCAATGGGGGGAATCCTTTCACAATATATACATATATCAAATCATCCCATTGTACACTTTATCTTACCATTTTATTTATCAATTATACCTCAATAAAGCCGGAGGAAAACAAGAAATGCAATAAACATACTGCCATTTTAATAAATAAATAATAAAAGAGAAATACTTTCTCAAAGACAAACCAAGAAGATTCCTTTCTGGCAGAACTGCACTAAAAGAAAAGTGACAGGTAGAAGGAATGTGATATCAGACAGAAACTTGGATCTACACAAATAAAGAGGGCTAGAAATGAAACCAACAATGTAAATAAGAATTCATTTAATTCTTTTAGGTTGCTCTAAAAGATTACTGACTGTCTAAAGCCAACACAACAGCAATGCATTGTGTGTTTATGCTATGATTAAAAGTAAAATGTAGGATGGGAAGGAAGAATTGGTAGTATACTGTTATACGGTCTTTACACTACATGTGAAGTGGCATGATATTATTTGAAGGTGGACACTGATGAATTAATTACTGTGAACCCTAGGCAACCATTAAAATTTTTTTCAAAGCACTAAATGCTTTCACATACTGTGCTGGATTGTCTCACAGCAACTTAGCACCATTTCCCCTTTTATGCTCTCCCAAGTACTGCACCATCTGGGAGCTTGGGATCCAGCATTCCTTGCCAAATGGGTTACTAAATTGATTCCACCAAGGAGAAGCATAGTTGATTCTCATTATTCATGTATGCTTTACAAAGTGGCCGAGAACACTGAGTTAGTGAATACTGAACCATTGCTCCTAGTGGAAATACAAGTTCATGTTCCTAAGAGCCTCTGATCACAATATTTTTGCGAACCGATCAATACGTAACCCTGTTGTATGTGTGGTTCTGTTTAAAGGCATCTTATTTAATATATATCATTGATCCATTAACATTGAACTCATGGCCAGCAGCCCCCTAACTCAGGCCTGAATGAAGCTTATCTAACATATATTTTCTCTCTAAGACACATCATAGCCTTCTTGTACTTAGAAACACTGGACAGCACTTCAGCACTATACTTTAGGGCCATTTTAAACAGCACAGTCACCAAAAACAGCACAAAAAAAAGAGAAAAAACATGGCACTAAATAGACCACAAAAAGGACACGTTTATAGTACAAGAGCTGAAACAAGAAGGCAGAGTGTCTCCTTGTTCACCCTCAGTTGGGAACAGGCGCATTGGGCACTCGAGTTTTTTGCTGCTCTGCACAAATCCATGAATGACCCTGAATGTGCTATGAGTACTGATTTTGAGGTTAGAAATAAATTTTAGTGAGTAGGCAAATTTGCAAATGGGGAATCCACAAATAATGAGGAGCCACGGTACTTGCACAGGACTCGGACGGCCGAATGGAGGCAAGAAGCCAGAATGACCGCTTCTCTAGCAGCAGCAGCAGCAGCAGACAGGTAGGAAGGGGACAGCAAATGAAAACTTCCACGGCAATCCCCAGGCACCTCCTGGACAGTCATCGACCTTGGTCCTACAGGTTGGTGTGCTCCCCACTGTACTTTCTGACGCTCCGGAAGTGTGGAGGAAATCTGAGCACTAGTTCTGGCTTTCCCGGACCTTTGCTCTTCTAGCTCTTCCAACTGTTTGAGAAACGCCTAAACTCCAGTATTAAAGTCCCTTCCTACTTGAAACACAGGGTGCCGTTTTCCTGACCAAACCCTGACTAAGAATACACATCCCCTAAAAAAATGTCCAGCTTGGAGGAAGACAGAAATAAATATTAAACGTCCAACTTTGTCCAAGTTGTCACAGCTCAGGATTTGCCTGTGACCTAATTCAAGCTCAAGGGCTTTATGAGTCACTTTGGCCTCTTCATCATGGAGGGGCACGTGACAACAGAACTGCTTTGTCTTCAAAAGTGCTGTCCCACTTCCTATTTATATTTTCCAGGGTAAACCCTTATCTTAGGCCGAGAAGACATCACGACAAGGATTTGCATGCAAGTGATTTATGGAGGCAGTGCTTCCAGGAGAGACCAGTTAAGGGAGCAGGGAAAGGTGGACAGGAAAAGGGGAGCAGCTGAGCAAGGGCTCACACTTGGCCTTGGCCTGACCCCGCCAGGGCTCCAGAGTGTAAATTACGCTTTAGTGTTCGTCCTGACTCCAGGCAAGGGCGCTGGGCTTGCTTACTCCGGCACAGTAAGTCATTGGCTAAGGGCCATCCAAACTCCCAGGTGTGAGCAGAGGCTCCAGTAGCCCAAGGGCAGGCCTCTGAAAAGTGTCACACGTGCAGACTGTTGCAGCTAAAGCACAGAAAAGTCAGGGAAGAGGCACCCAGAAATCATGAAAAGGATTCAAAAAGGGCTGTGTGAAACACACACGATGTCTGTCCCACCCTTTCTTTCATGAAAAGGAGAAAAGTCAAGACAGCAGAGTGATTAAGCCCTAAGCCTCGAAAGCCATTCTGACGTGGATTTAAATCTCAGGTGTGGCAGAGGCTAAATTGACCCCTGATATCCATTTTTCTTAATACAGAAGCTCTGATGGTCAGCCAGGCCCATGGCTGCCCAGGATAAAAGCCGTATTTCCCCGCCTCCCTAAAAGTCACATGTGGCCAATATGAGGTGAGCCATAGTTTGCAGTGTGACTTCCACGAAGTGTCTTTAAAGAGAGGGAGACCCTTCTTCAACCCTCCTCCCTCCTGCTGCCTGAAGTATGGTCCTGAAGGCTGGAGTGCAAGTAGCCATCTTGAGCCATGAGGCAGAGATAGGGTTGCCAGATTGAGCAAATTAAAATATTTTATTATTGAGCCAGCCCTGATCATCTAGTGGTTAAGGTTCGGTGCTCTCACCACTTCGGGGGCCCAGGGTTCATTTCCTGGTTTCGGAACCACACCACCCATCTGTCAGTTGTCACGCTGTGGTGGCAGCTCACATAGCAGAACTAGAAGGACTTACAACTAGAATGTACAACAATACGCTAGGGTTTTGAGGAGCAAAAAAAAAAGTGGAAGATTGGCAACAGATGTTTGCTCAGGGTGAAGCCTTCCCTGCAAAAAAACACATTTTTTTTATTTTTACTTAATTAAAAAAATCCTAATACTATAATTTTAATATTTTACTTAACTACTTAATATGGCACAGGATATACTTATACTAAAAAATTATTCGTTGTTTATATAAAATTCCAGTTTAACTGGGTGTCCCATATTTTAATTGGCAGCCCAGGGCAGGGACCTCATGTTGGAGATGGCAGAGTAACAAGACAGAAGGAAATTGGGTGGCTCTTGATTATGGAGCTGCCATACGAGAGTTAGACAGCTTACCTCCAAACTTTGTGTAAGAAAGAATATCTACCTTGTTTAAGCCAGTATTTTTTTCTGTCTCTGGCAGCTGAACCCAATCTAGTAACACTGGCCCTGCCACTAATTCGTTGGGTGACCCTGGGAAAGTTACCTAACCTCAAGATTGCCATCCGTTAAATGGGAGTAAAAATAGTAATCCACACCGCCGAGGGCTGTCGTGAATATTAAACGTTGTAAGCACTTCTAGTGGCCAGACACAGCTGGCAGGGCTCGATAAGTGTTAGCTCTTATGGATTCAGTGGGGTCCTCCTCTCATTTGTAAATGATCCCAGTACACCTCCCCTCCCCCAGCAAAATCACCACCCAGCATCCGGGCCTGCATCTTCGCCCTCGAAGACCACATTCTGTCTTCTCTGAAGGTCGAACGCCTCCTGATTTACAGAACCACTATTTGGCAGCAAGCGCTGCACCCTTAGGAAGTGTTCCTGAATCTATTTCCTTTCACTCAGTTTTGTAGGGATTAAAAAATATATATACAAAGAAACTGTGACTGAACGTGCGACATGAAGGCTTCAACGGATAAGCGTCTTTCTATCTTTGCTCAGAATTAGATACAAGAGAAAAACTGCTGGTGTGTTCTCACCTTCCCTCTAAATTTAGAAATCCAAAAACATTGTTCATTATGTGAGGCAGTTGGTGCCTTCTATATGGGCTTGGAGGTTGAGAATTAAATTGCGACACTTCCTTGCATGAGAAGAATGTATGGGACATTAGACAGCGATCCCCAGGGCATGTCTCCTTAGAGGACAAGATGTTTCCTGCAAAAAGAATCAGATGAACCAGTGTAAGATCGCAGGCCTGGCAGCCACCTGCTCAGTCCCTCTGGCTGCCTGCAGGTGTCTATTTCCAACATTGAATCGGTCCTAGGAACAGGACCATTCGAAGTCAAGTGAATGCTGTCCCAAAGGCAAGGGGAGAGCCGGCCCAGGTCTGACAACTTGTAGATTTCCTCCTGTCAGCGTATTCTAATGGCCTGATTAGCAATTCTATTGTATTTAATTTGCACCCGGGGTAATTCACTGTCAGCCAGGAGAGCCATCAGCATGAAAAATGGCACCCAAATTAAAAACCAATAGTCAAATTTCAGTTGGAATGAGCTCTCCTGGCATAATGATGAAGTGGGATTAACTGGAGACGGTGGGTCCAGCCCACGAGGTGCAAACACGTTAGTTACTAACATGCTGCCCGCAGCTTGAGCCAGGGCCTGTCTGCATCCTGGGAAACAAGCAGCCAAATTAGAAAATCGACAAGGAAAAATGTGTTGGTCCAGTCAAACAGTCAAGGCAAGTGGCTGTTTGCCATCTCCTAGCCCACTGTGGTGGTTTTAAAACATGTCCCCAAATTCTTTGACAGTCCTCCCATCAAAGGCTGGAGGAGTCTAACCCCCTTCCCTGGAATATGGGCTGGCCTTCCAGACTCGTCTGGAATACGGTGGAAGTGATACTGAGCGATTTCCAAGACTAGACCACAAAAGGCCACACAGCTTCTGTCTGGTTCTCTTTCTTGAAAGCCCTGAGCCGATGTGTAAGAAGTCCCACTGCCCCGAGCTGCCATGTTGGAAAGGCCATGTGGAGAGGCCACATGGAGACAGGGAGCCCCAAAGAGCCGCAGCTGCTTCCGACCCCAGCTGTGGGAGTCTTCCCAGCTCAGGAGCCAGACGGTGAGTGAAGGAGTCTTTGATGACTCCAGCCCCTGCCGCCATGTCACTGCATCCTAAGAGACTGCCTGGCCGAGTCCAGTCGAGCCCCAGATTCATGAGCAGTCTAAGTGATTGCTATGGTTTTAAACCACTGTTCTGGAGTGGTTTGTTATGCAGTAATAGATAAGCAGAACACCCAGTGTCCTTTCATCTTCCTGCCTCTCCCCCTTGTTTCGTCTTGGTGCCCACAGGGATCCCTGGTCAAGGGCATTCACCCCACATACAGCCAGATATCCAGTCTACCCACTGTCTCCACTAGCCTGGCCCAAGACTGAGCAAAAGAGCCAGGACTCACAGGAACAAATCCACCCTCATCTCCCCTCTTCTAGAATTTTCACCCACCCATGTGCCAAGAACAAGTGTCTCTCCCATATGGTTTGGGTAATACTGGGGAAACACATGGTCTGCCTCCCATTTAGAGAAGCTCATGGCCAAGCTGCTCTCCCTGAAACTACCCCCTCCCCCAACCCCAGCAGCCAGGGTGCCCCAAGACTTTGAATCTCAAGGGAATGTCATAAAGAGGGAACAATGACACTGTGGTGGCAATCTCAAGGGTCCAGCAGTAACAGTGCCCTGGCAAGTCGCCCCCACTCTGCAGCAGAATGTTCTTGCCTATGAGTCCTGCTCCCTCCCCTCAAGTCTGTGGACTACCTCCCAACCTCCAGAGACCCCTTTCTGACCGAAGTAGGCTAGTGTTGGTTTCAGTTGCTTAAAACCAAGAAGCCTGACTCAAAGCACCCTCATCCTAGCTGTGCCCAGTCCACGAGTCTAAAATTAGCAAGAGGCACTGAAATGTTTCCAGGCCTCGCTAGGGAGGCCACCAAAGTGACAGGGGTCCAAGACCACAGTGAACTGTGTTGCATGCTCTGTTCGCCCCACTGGCTTTGGCATGGAAACTAACCAGAGGGACCCTTGTAAGTTATATTTATTATAGGGTCACACGACATTACGCAGGATTATGCAATATAGGTGTGTGTATTCTACCTAGACTAACCCTTCCTGTTAATACACACACTGCACACATGCATATTCCTTTGGGGTAGAGGTCAAAGGCCTTGGTGGCCTAGCCTCTAGGTGGGTACCTAAGACAGCCCGTTATTCATCTCATTGGCCTGGGCAGCAGATGCCATCATCGATGCTGCCCACAAGTCCCCTCACTCTTACCACTTCATACATCCAGGCCCCACTTTCAAATGGCAATCCCTTAGTTTGCTCACCTGGGAGCTTCTACTGGTCACCAAAGCTGCTTTGCCTGCCCCTGTGGCGGACGGAGTGCGAGAACTAATGCCCCCCGGGGAACAGCCCCTATTGAATGAGAGATGCACGTGGGGGATAAATACCCCAGCCTCCTCACCTCTCGGGAGAATAACTTGGAAGCCCGTGCTCCACACTCCTTCCTACGGTGGAAATGAGACTTTGTGACAGATTCATTTGCTCTGGCTGCCATAAATACAGACCGCACAGCTTAAACAACAGAAATGTACTGTCACACAGTGCTGGAGGCTGGAAGTCCGAGATCAAGGTGTCAGCAGGGTTGGTTTCTCCGGAGGCCTCTCTCCTTGGCGTGCAGACGGCCACCTTCTTCTCCCTGTGTCTTCACGTGATCTTGCCTCCGAATGTGTCTGTGTCCTGCTCTCCTCTTCTCATAAGGACACCAGCCAGATTGGCTTAGGGCCCACCCATATGACCTCATTTTACTTTAATCACCTCTTTAAAGGCCCTATTTCCAAATACAGTCACATTCTGAGGTCCCAGGAGTTAGGACTTCGACACATGAATTTGCAGAGGACACAGTTCAGTCTATAACAGTTGCCCACAGTGGCCTGATCGTGCACCCTCTATTAGCTGTCTTCCCACACCCCCGCGGTCCCCCGCTGGTGCTTCCCGCACTAGAATCTTTAGCTCAGGCTTGCTTCTGGGAGAACCCAAACTACAACAGCATGGCCACTCCCTTCCTCTCGACCTTGGCTGCCTGCGCTGTCACTGTGGATGGGATCCAGCTCCCGATTCTGATGAGGGCAAGTCCTGAGATCCCACACAGCCTCTCCCCCTGCAGGGGGAGCAAGCGCCCTCAAACCCCGGAAGCTCAAGGGCTTACACTCTACGCCAGAGAGCTCTCTTCATGTGATTGGTTCCCCGGGCAGCTCTGCTGTTCGTACCTTGGCTATGATTGGCTGCATGTAAATTAGCTAAGCTTAATCCCTTGATCCTGGTTATGATTACTGCACATGCTGCACTATACCTACCTACCCACCCCCCGGCTGGCTGTGGGTTTGATATGGATATGCAAATGAGGCAACCCTAATTTGTTGATGCTGATAAGATGCAGGACACAGGCAGCCCTCCTGTGTGGTGTTGATAAGGTGCTGAGGCCAGAACTGGGATCTGGAGTCACAATTCATACACTCACACCCTCCATAGAGACCATCCCAGCACACCCAGGAGCCAGGATGCGCTGGTTGAGAAATGGTGATGAAGTCAAGACATCTAGGGGCCTGGTGGCATTTCCTGCCTTTATATCACTTGTTCAGGTGTCACATCACCCCAGCCTGCCAGTGTGACCCTGCTGATATGACCGAAAGACTTTGTTCCACACCACTGCCACCTCACAACGGTGCCATGGGACACAGCTTACAAAATGCCTCCCCCTCCATCTGCTCCTTCGTGACAAGCCTGCAAAGTGGAGGGAACAGGAATTGTCACCATCATCCTCGAGATATTTCTATTTGCCTCCTGAGGGCTCAGAGACATTGCCTACGGACCCACTGCTCAGGGACTGTGCGGCTGGAGCTGGAGGCACAGCCTCTGCACCCGGTCCTTTCCCCGGGTGTCCCTGCACTCTGCTTCGACAAACACTCAGCTGGCAATGCTGGGGCAGCCTGGGCCTTGGGCGCCTCTGCCCGATGCCCGGAGGAGCAGCCTGGGCAAGGCGGGTGGAGAAGGGCTGGTTCTCACAGGTTCCGGAGCCTCACTCACACACCAGCCTGATTTCATCTCTCCCCAACTCCAGTGTGGTTTTCCTTTGTGGCTTTTTCTCCAATCCTGACCTTGGCTCCTAGAGGCCCAGCTGTTTTCAATTGCAGGAGGTGGGTGGGGGCGGGCAGGAAAGGTTCCATTCACACCAAACCTCAAGTGTAGCAACAAAGGCAGCGCTAGCAGAGCTGGGCTGAGAGCACTTCGGTGCCTCAGATGGATTTATTCAAAGTTCATAATTACCCTGAAATCTCTTAAAATGAAAACATGATTGAAGAATTAAACCTGGTAAACAAATTAGTCAGAAAGAAAACCTCCGCATAGCAAATGACAAAATGCAAAGAGCCAATCCAGCAAACGAATGGGCTGGTGCTGGAATTGGCAGCCAGGGTGGCAGACAGACCCGGGCCCTGGCTCAGGCAGGGCTGGAGGAGCCAACCTCCTGGGGACAGCGTGGGCTGGGCCCTGAGGGCCGTGTGGTCAGTCAGGTGGCCAGGCCTGGGGGGCCGTGGCCAGGGGCCTGCCGTCTGCTGCAGCTGCTTGGGAAGTTGTCCCCGCAGCTGTGCTCCATTGTAGCCCCGATCAGGAGCCTCGGGCCGCCAGGCCCTGTGAGTGGGCTTTGGGAAGAGGCGGTTTCTCATGCTGAGAGGAGCTGCTTCCATTTTCTGTGTCCCCACCCCCCCCATCTCATCTCATCTCTCATCACAGAACCGCTGGGAATTGGGGCGGGGGGGGGGGGGCGGTGCTAGTTCAGACAGGATATATTTTCTTTGTCCTTCTGAATCAGACCTATTTCTCAGGAACTGCTAACCTCCTATTTGGGGCTTTCTCTAGACAAGGAGGGGTGTCCTGGTTACTAGTGCTGTCTGACGAACCACCCCAAAACCTAGTGGCATAAAACAGCCCTTGATTCCATGGGTTAGGAATTCAGACAGGGGACAGCAGAGACAGCTTGTTTCTGCTCCATGGTTTCTTGAGGCCTTGGCTGGGAGGATTGCATGGCTGGGGGTGACCGGACAGCTGCGGGCTGGAGTCATCTGGAGGTGGAGGATGCTGGCTGTCGGCTGTCTCAGCTAGAGCTGGTCAGAACACCTCCACGGGACCTCTCCACGTGGCCTGGGCTTCCTTCCAGCATGGCGGCCTCCAGGCTGTCAGATGGCTCATGTGGCAGCTCAGAGCTCCAAAGGCAGATGTTTTTGCAAAAAAGACAGATGCTTCATTGCCTTTTCTGATGCACCATTGGAAGTCACTCGACATTCCTTTGCCACATTCTTTTGGGGACAAGTGAAACACAAGCCCATCCAGATTCAAGGCTACGGGCAGATGCCACTTTTGGACACCACTTTTCAATGGGAGGAGTGTCGAACTTGGGGCCACATCGTAAAACCCTCACAAAGGGGTTCCTACCTGTCTGGCTCTTCTTGGAAAGATTGCATCACATTCCAGGGACGACAGATACTTTTTCTGAGGTTCAGACTCCTGGTGCCCTTCTTCCCATACTGAAGCGGGTGGAATGGTGGCCTCCAAAATGCTATGTCCACGTCCTAACCCCTGGAACCTGGGAATGTGGGCTTATTTGGGGAAAAAGGTCTTTGTTGACATAATTAAGTTAAGGATGTTAGAGAAGATCATCCCAGATGATCCAAGTGGACCCTGGCTCCAATGACAAGTGTCCTTAGAAGAGACGCACAGAGGAGAGACGCATGGAGAGGAGAGAGGCCATGAGAAGACGGAGGCAGAGATTGGAGAGCTCGGGCGCCAAGCCAAGGAAGCCCTGGAGCCCCCAGAAGCGGGGAGAGGCAAGGAAGGCTCTTCCTCCAGGGCCTCCAGAGGGGCACGGCCCTGCCGACGCCTGGGTTTCAGGCCGCTGCCTCCAGAAGGGAGAGAGTCCATTTCTGTTGTTGTAAGCCACGCAGTTGGTGGACATTTCTTACAGCAGCCCTAGGACACTAATACACTATCCATGGGACCTTGGCCAAGTGGCCTTCCTTCACTGAGTCTCAGTGAAAGGGGGATGAAAATAGCACCTGCCTCCTAGGGTTGTTGGGCGAATTGTGAGCGAACCCGCGGGAGGTGCTTCGCCCAGCAGCTGGCACTATTCTATAATTGCTCTCATGAATAGAGTCTCGTAGAAGCAGGTGGAGGCCTATTTAAAACAAAACCAAAACGGCTTAGAAAGACAATGGAATGGAACACAAAGGCAGGTGATGGTCTACCCTAGTCTAGCGCTGCTTGCATCACCTGCCTCCTGCCTCACTCAGGACTCTTGAGACGAGTTTGCCTGTGACCCTGGGAGCCACCCCTTCAGGACAGGGCCTGCCCTGTCGGCTCTGGTCGCCTCTCCCATTTCCTGCCTTTCTCCAAGGCTGCTTCTCTGCGCCCCGGGCCGGACACTTGCTGACGTGGGGTCTGCTGCCTGGTGCTCTCTGGGCCTCAGAGACATTGGCACCATCTGCGCTCCCCACCTAGACTGGGAGGGTCTCCGGGGCAGGAGCTCTGTGCCCCCACCCCCGCCCCCAAGGGGCGCTCAGGAGCTAGACCCAGCTTCAGAGTTGGCTGGTTTCCTCTTGCTGCTGGAGCAAGTTACCACAAACTTACCGACTTAGAACACCACGTGTTTACTCTCTCACAGTTCTAGAGGTAAGAGATCTAAAATCAAGGCGTCGGCAGGGCTGTGTTCCTTCTGGAAACTTCAGGGGGCAATCCGTTTCCTTGCTTTTTCTAGCTTCCAGAGGCCACCTGCATTCCTTGGCTCGGGGGCCCTTCCTCCATCTTCAGAGTCAGCAGTCACATCCCTCTGACCTCTGCTTCCATCGTCACATCTCCTTTTGTGACTCTGGTCCTCCTGTCCCCCTCTGATAGGGAACCTTGTGGTTACCTTGGGCCCACCTGGATAATCTAGGGTGATCGCCCATCTCAAGATCTTTAATTCAATCGCATCTGCAAAGTGCCTCTGCCACGCAAGGTGATAAACATATTCACAGGTTCTGGGGACTAGGATGTTCTTGGGGGGCTGGGGGACACTCCTACCACAGAGCTGCCCAGAGATAGGCTTAGGTGGCTAGGCCTTTATACCTCCATATGAAAAGGTCACTGGAAGGGTGTGACTTTGACCAAGGCACTCTCTGCAGCTGAGGGCAGCCCCTGAAGGTGCTGACAGCTCGAGGGTACCCCTGAGAGCGCCCCACAAACTAGCACAGCAAGTCCTTTCTTAAAGGGGGATCTGGGCGTGTATCATGGTGTCCACCACGTTGCTCCAAGCCCAAATCCTGGCACAGTTACGGGCACCAAATAGGCTCTTAACTTTGACTTTAGGAGCATAAGTTGCCACCTAGAGGTTCACCCTAAGAGGAATCCCCAGAAATGGATCATAGTGACAATGAAGCCCACTGCTGGAGCATATACCATCTGCCAGGCCCTGTGCCGAGTGCTGGACTCACATTACCTCATCACCTGCCCAACCTCATCCTATTCATTTGTCTGTACAGAGAAGGAAACTGAGGCTCAGGAAGGGGAGGTCGTTTGTCTGAGGTCACACAGCCATAGTCAAGGCAGGACTCAAACCCGTGTCCTTCCAGCTGTCCAGCACTACGACATAGTCCAGCTGAAGTGACACAGCTGTGGTAGAATGAACTGGACACCCGAGACCAGAAGGGTCCCCTTCCAGGCCTTGCCGGGTAAGTCTGGGTGTGTGCTCACTTGGCCCTGCCGTAATCCCTCCATGTGGGGGTGGTCCTCATCCCGTCCCCACCTCCCCAGCTCATGTGAAGAGCTGTACCAAAGTGCCTTGAACAGAGATGCTCATGCATTGTTGGTGGGAGTGTAAAATAGCGCAGCCGCCGTGGGAAACAAGATGGCGGCTCCTCAATGAGCGTTTTTCACAATAGCCAGAAAGTGGAGGCAACCCAAGTGCCCATCAACAAAATGTGGTGTAGCCAGACAATGGAATAGTATTCGGCCTTAAAAAGGAAGGCAATTCTGATGCACACTACAACAGAGGTGAACCTTGAGGACGTTATGCTAAGTGAAAGAAGCCAGACACAAAAAGACGAATACTGTATGAGTCCACTTACATGAGGTCCCCAAAATAGGCAAATTCATGGAGACAGAAAGTAGCTCAGAGGTTCCTAGGGGCTGTGGGGGGAGAGGGGAGGGAGTTATTTATTGTTTGACGGGTATGGGGTTTATGCTGGGGATGATGAAAAAGTTCTAGAAATAGTGGTCATGGTTGCACAACATTGTGAATGTACTTAATGCCACTGAATGGTACACTTAAAAATGGAAAATGGGGGGCCAGCTCTGTGGCATAGTGGTGAAGTTCTGTGTGCTCTGCTTCGGTGGCCTGGGTTCGCGGGTTCAGATTCCGGGTGCAAACCTACTCCACTCGTCAGCCATGCTGTGGAGGCGTCCCACATACAAAGTAGAGGACGATTGGCACAGATGTTAGCTCAGGGCTAATCTTAGCAAAAAAAAGAGGAAGATTGGCAACAAATGTTAGCTCAGGGCAAATCTTCATCAGCAAAACAAACAAAAAAAAGGTTAAAATGGTAAATTTTACGTTATGTCTATTTTTACCACACACAAAAAGGAGAGAGAGATTGTCAACACTGAGAAGAGATTCTGCACTGCAAACCCTTCCACTACACCTGACTCAAGAGCAAGTGTGCAGGCTGGGCCTTTCTCATCTATCTCTCCCTTTACCCCTGAGCCTCTGTCACGTGGACTGTCACAAGATGGAGCCCAGAATGCCCGAGTGTGGGCCTGGGCCTGGTTTGCCTGACGCCTTCCACTTCGGTGTCCTCCTTGGCCACAGAAGGGCTCGAGGCCTCTGCAGCACAGTGTTGCAGACCTAGTAGGTCGTTGAAGAAATGTATACAGCTGTAACAGATGCTGTGGGTGCCTATGCATGTGCACTTGGTACCCATCTTTCACATCTCCAGCTCTTTGCCTGGGGGTTTTCCCTGGCTGCAGGAAAGCCTGGGAGAGGCAAGGAGTTGTGGCTCCCAGGGACAGCCCTCAACTAACGACTAAAGGGATTGAAGGATAAATACCCCAGCTCCCTCACTCCTCATGTAAATTCTACTTCATCTTTGCTCACTCCCTCCAACACATTCCACAGTACAATGTCCACTCATTCCCCGAATTACTTATAATTCTCTGCTCCTTCAAGCCTCCATTCCTTTCCGCAGTTTATTTCCTCTGCTGAAATGATCTTTCCCGCTTTGTCCAACCTGGAAAACTCCTATTCAGCCTTCAGAACCCAGTTCTGATATCCCTTCAGGAAGCCTTCCCTGACTCCTCCCAACACTTCACTTGGTGTGGTCACTGAATTCATTTCCAGTCTCTAACACGAGCCCTCATGTGCACACACACATATACAGTGAGTCCTTAAATGAAGAGCCTGCTATATTCCGAGCAACCAGGACACACAATGCTTAGTACATATTAGACACTCAATATTGAAATTTAGTATTGCTTATTCCCTTTTTATTCTGCATGAGAATTTTGGAAAGTTCATATTGAAAAGGTGATCCTTTTAAAACCTAAGTCACTCCTTTGCTCAAAACCCTGCAGTGGTTCCCCATTTTACTCAAAGTAAAAGCCAAGGTCCCAGCAATGGCCTCCAAGAGGGTACAAGAATCTGCCCCATTGTCATGTCTCGGCCTGAGTGTCCTGTTCTCTCCCTTCCTCTGCCCCAGCCACACTGGTCTCCTTGCTGCTCCTGGAACACTCCAGGTGATCCTACCTCAGGACCTTTGTACTGGCTGTTCCCTCTGGCTGGAATGGTCTTTCCCCGGATAGTCGCCCAGCCTACTCCTTCACCTCCTTTGAGCCTCTCCCTGACCACTGTAGGGGACGAAAAATAATTTCCCTCTAACCCTCTAGGTTCTTGACTGAGACGCCTCTGTAATAAAAGGCAGATTAACAGGAGAAAAACAGGCAGACATATAACAACAAGTATACCTCCAGTATACCTGGGAGAGACCCAGGAAAACTGAGTAACTCCACGAAATGGTCCAAGACACCCCATTAAATACCATCTCCCACTAAAGACAAGAGGTGTTGGGGAGGGGGCCAGTTATGAGAGGTTATCGGGCAAAGCACAGCAGACAAGGGTCAGGTGGTTATGCGGATTGAAGTCCTGCCTTCTCCATCGATAGGAGCTTCTAGAGCTTTAGAGCCAGGCTTCTCTTCCAGGTACAGAGGGAGACAGCCTCACAAATGGAGACTCCCTTATAAATGTGAACGTCTCTTACAAAAGGGTAACTTCTACTTGGTTTTCGGAGCTTCTCCTGTGTCTGCTCTTTCTGAAAAATAACCAGCTCAGGATGCTCCTTACGCCAGAGGCAGCTTTTGGGGTGACAAACTCTGCTCCCCTTCAATTAGTCCCCCTTCTCCTCTCCTCGTACGTTTTCCCATAGTGCTTCTCCCCTTTTTAAGAGATAAGATCATTTGCTCATTATCCCGGTTCCTGCTTGTCTCCCCCATTCCTAGACTATAAACTCACCAGAGGTGGACTCTCCCATCTGTGTTGCCCCTTGCTCTATCCCCAGTGCCTAGACTGGCTCCTGGCACGCGGCAGGCGCTCACTAAACATTTGCTGAATAAATGAACCCAGGGTGTCCATCGCTCTCGGATTAGAAAAAGCAGATTCCCCAAGGCCTGGCCTCCTGGAGGTAAAAGCAGCCGGAGCCCCCAGTTTCTCTGCGCTCCATGGAAGCTCGGGGCAGGGACCTCCCTCCTGCCTGGAGATTCTTCCAGAAATGCTCCTCCATGTCCCCTACCACTGCTTTCATTTGATGAGGAAGTTTTCCCTCACGGGCGCCCCATTGCCCTGCACGTCATCAACTCCTGAGCTGGACTCAAGACCCAGGGTCGGAATGAGAGCTCCAGGAGCAGGCCCCCGTGGTCTGTGTTGGTGGCAGAGAGACCTGGCTGAGGTGGCCTGGCCTGGAATGCGCCCAGGAGGCTGGGAGAGGCCTCGCCTCAGCACACCCCTCTTCTGGTTTTGGGGCCCTGCAGCCTGAATGGCCTGAGGAGGAGCTCATAAATGTCAAGAGGGTACATTTTGAGCCGTTACAACACAATCGGTCAAAGCCATCTCTCAAGTTTTCAGGAAAATTCCACAGGTTCTCTACAGTAAGCACTTACAGGAATTTCTACCCTTTTCAAAGGAAAAAGAAAGAATACTCATAATGATTTCTCCCTTCACTGGGCCAAGTTCTGGGAGACCAGGCAGGACCTGCATCTAATTAGCTACCCCGAGAGCCAGGCGTGATTCACCCGCCCATCATTTACAAGCATATCAAGATTTCAGGTTTTGCAACTGAGGCTCAAAACGAAACCATTTGGGTTTCGCAGACCTGCCGCAGCGTGCTGGCTTCAGCTTCGAACTGGTGATTTAGTAAACAAGCTGGAGGGGAAAACCCAGCTCCTCATCAACAGGCAAGACTCTACGGCCTGGCTTGGAGGCTGAGGCAGCAGCTTGATAAGAAGAGGAACGAAAGCAGAGAGAGATTTCAAGTTGAGAGGACTCCGGGGATGGTGGGGCTGACAGGGAGGGGTTGAAGGGATGGCAGATCAAAGGGCCCCCTCAGGCCAAACCTGTGCAAAGTGCTTTGATCTCCTAATCACATCTATTTATCTTGGGTCCGGCCTGAGACAAAAGAACCAACTGGAAGGACCGGGGGTCCTGAGGCCCGTTTGGAGCGCTTGCATTTCTGTGGGTACTCAGGACCTTGGTAACCAAGAAGGTGGTCCTGGGAGCCCTGAGCCCCAGCTCGGCCCGGAGAGCTGCCAACAGCCCCAGGGGGAGAGAAACCATCGGCCAGTGACTTCAGAACTAGGCCTGGAAAGCGAGACCTGAGCTGGCAGCCAGATGCAGAGGCGACAGCAGCAACATCCACAGGGATCTCCAAGAGTGCCGTGTGGAGACAGGCGGGCTGGAGGGAGGGGAAGCCAGGCTCTCGGTAGCCTTTCATTCGGCTCCCCCTCATCTGCTGACAGCAACAGGAATCACTCACTCAGTCCTGGCACTGTTCTTCACACGGTCTCTCTATGAACCCACAGCTCTACTATCATAATCCCCATTTTACAGATGAAGAAACTGAGGCACAGACAGGTGGAGTGACTCACACAAGGTCACGCAATTTGCAAACACTGGGGCGGGAGACTTCCACGCAGGCCAGGCGGTCTGGCTCCACCGTGCACACACCTCACGACTAAGCACCGGCCTCGTGACCTTGGAAACCGGCCGTGGGCAGCGCCAGACCTAAGGGGTCCTGGCTGGCTCTAACATCTGGGTTTGTTGTTTCAACCTCTCTGGATCCTTTTCCTCATCTGTTTTGTCAGATGCCAATAACAGGCCCCCACAGGGGTGTTTTGAAGCTTGAGAGATGCCAGGAACGTCAAAGTGTGACAACAACAACAGAACTACAGGCCACGCAAACAGGAGAATCTAGGGTTCTTTTCTTTCCTCCGCTCAGCTCCGCCCGAGAGATCAAAGTGACAAGGGGCGTGGGGGGGAAAGGTTGGGGAGCAGAGCTGACGGGCAAGAGGGGGTTGGGCTGTGGAAATAAAAGCCACTGGGATCTTTTCCTGGCTGGAAAGGGTTCTGAAACGACTCTCCTTGGGGGGGCCTACCAGCATAGTGTTGGCCTTCTAACTCCAGGAGGCGCCATTCACATAGGATACAGTGCCACTGGCGAACCCTGGAGTCATCCGACATGCCTACCAAGCTGACTGGGAGAAGCTTCTAGAAAGGCACATCTGCTTAGGGAACAGCCCTGACCACAGCCCCTGGGCGTGGGGAGCAGGAAGCGAAAGGCCTGAGGCGTTGGGGGGCAGAGGTTAGGGAAAGGGCAGAGGCCAACAGAGGGGACTGGGGAGGCCAGGGCAGGCAAAGGGGGGCAGCCATTAGAGACAAACTCAGGGAAGCCCCCCTCCCCCCGCCTCACTCCCCCGGGCTGCGGGAGGGAGATCCTGACCACATCAGGGGTGTGTGGCGAGGAAATGAGGCCTCCTCAGGAACGAGCTGCAAATGAGAACCGTATGGAGCCTGGGATCCCCGCAGGAGCGCGGAGAAGGGATCCAGTTGCGTCCATGGGAAAGTTATTATCATCTCCGCCGAAGTTAAACATTCTGGAGAGTCTGCTTTCCATCTCCTCCGCCTGGGAGCCGGCCTGGGAGCGGGGGGGCCTGGTGGGCCATGTTTTGCGAGGGAAGTCGGGGACAGGGAGGGGCTGTCAGAGGCGGCCAGGGGAGGCTCCCGCCCCCGCAGCCTCTGTTCCCGCCCTGCGTCTGCGCGCTCCTTCTCCAGTGCTCGGGAAGGCATTCGCCCAGGGCAGGCCCTCTCTGGGGGTGTCAGAGGCCGCACTTCACCCATGCAAGTCCCTGCACAGGTGGAGGGGAGGTGGAACGAGAGGCCCTGGCCCCTGAAGAGCAAAACAGGTCATGCAGGACTCAGGGAGAGCTGCAGGAATGCGAGGGCCTCGGCTTCTGGACAGTTCTCGGTGCCCTCACAAAATGTACTAGGAATGGAAGTGAGTGGAGCAGAGAGGTCCAAGGAGGGGGGAGGACCAGCCTCCAGGTGCTGCGCCTCCACCAGCATCTACCAGTGACCTTTGGGACAGTAAAGCCGCCTCAGAAAATGGCCCTCCAGCTGTGGCCGCCATCGGAGGTCAGCGAGAAGCTGGTTTTCAGGGGAACAAGTGAGCTGGGCAGAGGACACAGCGGCCACCAAGCCTGCGGAGCCCGAGCACCTGCTCACGCACCTCGGAGGTGTCCGCCTCAGAGTTGTCTCCCTCCCCGCTCCTCTTGTGCCCAGGGAGTCTCCACTCCCCGAGCGGGAAGGGCGGAAGGCTGCCTCCTCACAGCTCTTCCCTTACCCTCTGGCCCATAGCCCTGCTGAGGTGTTCTGGGCTTTTCTCTTGAGAGTAACAGTGGAGAAAAACAGGAGTTTTAAAAGGCTCCCTTCTGACACACATACCCCGCTTTTCTGGACAGGCAGAGGCCTGCCTGGATGCCAGTGAGGATGTGCAAATGTCGCAGTCCGAGCCATGGTACCCAGCCTCCGAGAACCTCCCTGGCACTTCCCCCAGGGGCGAGCACGAAGGGGACTCCAGTCCTGCCTGCACAGACTGAGAAGTAGGGTGGGGCAGACGTGGGCTCTGGAGCCTGCGAGGTCCAGGTCTTGGCCCCAGTTCTGCCACTGGTCAAGCCACATAACCTCTCAGACCAGTTTTCTCACCTGTCACAATGAGGAAGGTAACACTAGTGGCCAGAATGGTTTTAAGGATTAGCTGACAAAACACATCTAGCCTATGGAAGGCACATGCCAAATGAAGATTCCTTTCTCTTCCGCATCCTGACCCCAGACCGGCCCAGAGGAGACATGGGCATTGAGGACTGGAATTGAAATGAGTTAGCCATCAAATTCAGATGCTTACACAAATTTGAAGTTTACAAAACTCATAAAACTCTCATAAAAAGAGTCCAGTGGTGGGCAGTCTGGAGCTGGTATGGCAGCTCTACCATCATCAGGGTCCCAGGCTCCTTCTCTAATTTTGCTTTGCTTTCTTTTGCATGGGGCTTCCATCCTCAAGATCACAAGATGGCTGCTGGAGCTCCAGCCATCATCATTCCATGCAGGACAGATTTAGGAAGAAGGAGAAGGGCAAAGGGCAAAGGGGACTTCTCCCAGCCGAATCAGCTTCTTTGAAGACTTGCCCTTATATATTACTGGCCACCTCTAAGCTTCAAGCAAAGCTGGGAATGTAGTCTTTTACCTGGGCACAATGCTGCCCCTAATAAAATCCAAGGAAGAGGGAAGAATGCAGGGTGGATATTCATGGGTACAGCAGCACTGTCGTTTAAAATACTGAAATATCTCCATAATGATGATAAATGGCCCCTTCCCCAAGCCTCACCGCCCCCCCCCCCCCCACGTCCCTCCTTGTGGCCCTGACTCCTCCTCTTATCTTCCCACGACCCAGACACAGAAGGATCAATGCCCGGCCCGGTAGAGGACTTCCTGAATGCTGGTTCTGCCCTGGGCAGACATTTGCTCTGATTGGTCCTTGCCTATACTCTACGGTGGTGAAATATTTCAAACATCGCCCTTGGAAGAATGGGTGCCAGGGCGATGACTAGCCCCGATGAAGGTTCCTAGCAGCTACACAGGAAGAAAGAAAAGGAAATGAGTGACAGCTCAAAGGACACAGAGTACTTCTACTGCACAAGACTTGGTCTGCTCTCTAGGACAAGAAGCACCCTTAGAACTGAGCAATCAAGGCTCATGGCCTGGGGCCCATGCTCTAGAAGGCCCTGCTCTGGTCACACCCCTGCCCAGGGGGGCAAGGAGTCCACAGGACCAAAGGGACACCCACCTGGAGGCTGTTCTCTCTGTCTGGATGCTCTTTGGGATGCCGGGACCCCAGAATTCCCTGCCAGATGGCCCTGAGCCCACTACCACGGACTGCCCAGGTCTCCTCCCCTTGTCTACCCTCCCAGGAGCACACGTCACCATCTGTTCGCACCCTTAGGTAGCAGAGGGGTGACTGTGTGCAGGGGGAGGATTGGGGCGGGGAAGAAAATGGACAGAGCTGGACCATGTGGGCTGGAGGGCGAGCATGTACTCACACCAGACCCCTCCCGGCATGAGACCGAGCCCCACAGCAGGGAAGAGAAGGGGCCGATGGGGGCCGGGAGCCAGCTTGCTCCAGAACTTGGAGGAATCCAAGAATTCTGAAGTTGTCCCTGGTCTTTCACGTCACTGTGATGTTACATTTGTCAACCTATTTTATGTAATGACTGGTAAGCTTGATTTTAATTTTTAAATATTTAGAGATACGGTATATGGGCCTCTGTGTGTCCTCTTGTCCTGGACCCCAACAAAGTTAAAGGCAAGTGTGTTCACAATGATCACCCATTAGTAAGTCTGGTCTCCGTATCTATAGGGAGGGAAGAGTCAGAGCGGGGAGCAGACCTGGAAGAAGCAGACCTGGATGGACCCCAGCAGGGCCATCAAGGCAGCCCTGGCCTCAAGCCCTCACTGCTGCCTTCCTGCCTGCTGGGCAAGCCCCGGATGTCCCTCACAGCATCATGAAACGGGGCTGCGGCTCTGAGGTTTGGCTGAGTGCTATTTGATGACCATCCCTGCAAGGGACATTTGCTGAGCATCTTGTGGGGGCCAGGCTGTGCGGATGCAGGCAGCAGCGGCAGTGCATGGGCCACTTGTGGTAGAGGAGGTGCGGTAAGCCATCAATGTCCACTCTCAGGCCCAAGGAGAAGTGGAGCTGGAAGAGGCTGGGTGTGAGGGTAGTGCCGACAGACCGGACAGATGCCACCGCGGGCAGGAGCGCCCCAATGGAGAGACGGCAGATGCAAAGACCCCAGCCCCATCTCCGGAGGGACCCCTCGTCTCCAGTGGAAGGGAAATCAAGAGCCTTGGGAGTGGTCTCAGACCTGCCCCTTTCCCCCCGGGGCCTGCCCGAAGTAGCAATTTCAGCTCATCAGACTCAGGGCACAGCAGGCGGCTGGGACAGGAACCTGACCTGCTCCTTGGTCTTGCCTGCAGCCTGCAACCCAGTCCCCACTGCCCGGGTGTCCCAGGCACAGCTCCGCTGTCGCCTGCAGCCCTCCTGCCCTTCTCTTCCCCGGAGCCGACTCCCCCGCACTTGGACTTCTGGAAACAACGGTCACAGCTGAGACTAGCCACACACACCGGCCAGCCTGGGGGCCCTGGCCCCTGGGGACTACGAGTCCCTCCCCTCAAACTCTGTGACAAATTCTGTGTGCTGCTACTCTTCCAGGGAGGGAGCCCCTCGTTTTCCTATATCTCCCAGCAAAAACTCCCAATGATTTCTGGATTCTTCTGAAGAAATGCTTTTTTGTATATGTATGTCCAGCTCTCATTTTCAGTGAAAAATCTCGTTTTGCTAACTTTTAAAAGTATATTACAAAACATTTCATGGCTTTGTAGAAATAGGTAAGTTTAGGAAAGCAAAGAGGAGAGAGAGAGAGAGAGAGAAAGCGCACTTCCTTCACCAACACCCCAAACAAAATCCAGATCCACGATTATACTCTCTCCGCATCCAACATTTTTCCTTCGGAGCACTGATCTCGGTTTGTAATTATATTTTTACATATAAGGCCATTTGTTTTCCGTCTGAAGTTAGGAGCTGTGCCTGTTTTCTTTTTAAGTGTCTACGAATTGCCTAGCACAGTTCAGGCAATAATAAGTGTGAAATGAATTAATGAATTCTTCAAGGGAATGGCTCCAAAAACAAGGTTTGAGGAATTTGCAGAAGAGTGAGACCAGTTTCCATGTGCTCTCAAACCAATTCCAATTATTGGTTGGGATTCTGCCCCCAAAGAGAAGATCTGAGAGGAGGCTGATGTTGCCCTGCGCCCTGGATATACACCTGAACACCTCCTGCCCCTCGCCTCTGCTGTCTCAGTTCCAATAGCCACGTAACAAATTTTCCCGAGACATAGTGGCAATAAAAGGAAAGAAAAGAATTATGCTCACAGATTCTGCAGGTCAGAAGTTCAGACAGGGGGCAGCAAGGACAGCTTGTTTCTGCTCCGTGATATCTGGGGCCCCGGCTGGGGGATTGGAGGATAGCGTCGGTCATTGGCTTGGCCCTCAGTTTCTCTCCCCATGAGCTTCTCCATGTGGACTCTCCGCTTGGGCTGGTTTGGACTTGCTCACAGCACGGCCACTGGATCGTAAGGCAGAGCGGCTCAAGAGGAAGAGCCTCTACCCCGGGGTGGAAGCTGTATTGCCTTTTATGACCCAGCCTCAGAAGTCATAAAGCATCACTTCTGTCTCCTTCTATTCGTCAAGGCAATTACAAAGTCCCATCCAGGATGAAGGAGGGGGACTCAGGCTCCACCTGTTGATGAGAGCGTGTCATGGTTCTAGAAGAACACATGGGACCAGAAATAGTGTTGTGGCCATTTTGGGAAAATAAAATCTGCCTCACGCCCAACATTATTGTGCCAGTCCCGTGCTTGGTACTCTCAGATTCCACCCCTTTCCTCATCTTCCTCTGCTCTGCTTTGTCTGCATGTTTCTTGGTGTCCATGGATGGCACTGGAAGGAGACTGGAGAACAGAAGGAAGGGAAGAGCCAAAGTGTTTCTCCTCCTTGCTCTCTGCCTCAGCAGCTAGAGCTCCTCTGTGGCTGCGGATCCCAGAGGACAGGACCACTGCAGCTCTGGCTTCTGCCTGCTGACCCCACTTCCGGGCTCCACAACCTGGCTCTGCTCTACATCCCTCCAGCTTTAGGAGCAAGAGAGGCTTCCTGCACTTGCTTATGCCTGGCTTGCCTCACCTTCTCCTGTTTGGCTGCTCAATTCTCCATCACATGTGTAAACAATTTTGTGCATTAAGTTTCATCTACTCAAAATACCTAGAGTAGTTCTTGTTTTCTTGACTGGACGTGGACTGTTCTAACTAGCAAGGACCAGTGAGAGCAGGAAGAGCCGAGAAGGTCATGGAATTTGTGTCAGAAACCCTGGGATCAAGTCTTGGCCCCATCGTCACTCAATTTGATTCACTTTGAAAAGTTTACCTTTTCCCTGGATTCTAAAAGAGCAAAATTAGAGTCTTTGAGGCTCATGCTCATAACAGGAATTTTCAGTTTCCTTTTCAGACCTTTAGAGTAGTTGTCTGACTTTGATAGCTCTCTACTTTCTTAAGTGTACTTCAGACCCACAGGACCCTCACCCACAGGGCCAGGCACCACAGAGTCGAGACTGTTGGCCAGACAATGCATATGGTAGCCCACCTCCAAGATAGCCTCCAGTGATCCCCACCTCCTGTTATTCACACCCTTGTGAATGACCAATAGGATATTGTGAGAATGACAGAGTGTGACTTCCAAGGCTAGATTATCAAAGATATTGTGGCCTCTGCCCTGCTCTCTCTTGGATCAATCTATCTAGGGGAAGCCAGCTGCCATGCTGTGAGGACACTCTGTGGAGAGGTCCACATGGTGAGAAACTGAGGGCTCTGCCAATAGCCAGTGAGGAACCGAGGCCTATTGCCAATAGCCATGCAAGTGAGCTGTCTTGGAAGTGGATCCTTTGGCCCCAGTCAAGCCTTCAGGTGAATGCAGCCCCAGCCAACGTCTTGACTACAACCTCATGAGAAACCCTGAGCCAGAACCACCCAGCTAAGCTGCTCCTGAATTCTTGACCCATAGAAAAGGCGATAATAAACGTTTGTTGTTCTTTGAAGCCACTAAGTTTTGGCATAATTTGCTATGCCACAATAGATAACTAATACAGTACAGTAACATTATACTCTGAGAGCAGCTCCAAGGATAGAAATTCTGCTGTTGACTCCTAGGAGGTAGCCATCCCCACATTTAAAAGCATGTTCAAGGGGCCGTCCCTGTGGCCGAGTGGTTAAGTTCACGCACTCTGCTTCAGCGGCCCAGGGTTTCGCTGGTTCGGATCCTGGGCGTGGACCTAGCGCCGCTCATCAGGCCACGCTGAGGTGGCGTCCCACATAGCACAACCAGAGGACCTACAACTACAATATACAACTATGTACTGGGGGCTTTGGGGAGAAAAAAAAAAGAAGATTGGCAACAGATGTTAGCTCAGGTGCCAATCTTTAAAGAAAAAAGTATGTTCAAGGTGGATAAGGAGTCGAACATTAAAAACCTATGAAAGTACTAGAAGAAAACACAAACTAATTTTTCACCCGATTGGGGTGAGGAAAGCTTTCATAGGCAAGCCATGAAATCTGGAAGTCATGGAAAAGATGGACAGATTTGACTACATAAAAGTAAAACCTTGTGTATGAAAAAAGACTTCGTAAACAATGTGTAAGAGAGTGGCAGACTGGGAGGAAATAGGCGGAGAAGAAGGTAAAGGCAAACCCCACAATGCCACATGGAAGGGCTGGAAGGGGCAGGTTTTATTGGGAAATTTTTCAAATAAATGCTCAGCAAGATGAGGCACACAGACCCTGCTCTCTCATCAGCCCACAGAGGCAAGCAAGGGCTCTGGATGTTGGATGCATGGCAGGCCGTGATACAGGGGAGGGACCCTGCCCTCCCCTCCCTGTATGCTGCCTTTGAATTGTGTAAGCTTGGAGAGGCTTTACATATAGGGAATAAACTGTCAAGACCTGGCTGCATGCACGCTGGAAGAAGGGGAGCCCTCAGCCCAGTGCAAACTTGGGTTTAGTCAGAGCTACTCCCGCTAGGGGGAAGGCAGGGGTCCTCAACCTGAGCAGGCAACAAGAGAAGGAGTGCCAGAGTCATCACTGGACCATTCTGCTTGTCATGCCACAAAAGTTTGCCACATACATAACGGACAGAATGTCACCATCATTGATAAGCAAAGAGTTTCTATAAATTAATTAGAAAAAAATAGTCCAATGAAAAATAAGCAAAATAGAGTAAGACAAATCACAGATGAAGAAGTGTAAAAGGCCCAGCCACACACGACAAGATGCTCAATTTCATCCAATGATAACAGTAGTACAAAACTAAAATCAAAATGAAATACCATTTTTGACTTGTTCCACTGGTGGAAAAATTTAAACAATTGACCATAGCTAGTGTTGGTGGGAGGGTAAATTGGTTCGGCACTTTTTGAAAGGCAATTTGGCAATCTCTCTCGCAATTATGAGTGGATAAATCCTTTATGCTCAATAACCCCTACAGAAATCAATCTTACAGAAACACACAAAAACTCAGGGAGATATGAACTCATATTCCAAAACTATTTACCACATACTGTTCCAGGTGCTGGGAGCTGTTCCAGGTGTTGGCACCATTCCAGGTGCTGGGGATGTAGCAGTGAAAAAAGAAGTCCCTGCTTACAGTCTGGGGGGGGAGACAGTTCAAAACCCGTGGGCAAATGAAGTGCCATTACGCTCAGCAGGGATGCTACAAGTAAAAGGACTGACAATGTCAAGTGCTGATAAGAAAATGGAGCAACCAGAACTGTCATACTTTGCCGGTGGGCATGTAAAACAATGTATCAGTTTCCTACAAAATTAAATATACACTTATCATATAACCCAGTAATTGCACTCTTAGATGTTTACCCAAGAGAAATAAAAACATAGGGCCACAAAATCTTGTACACAAACATTCATAGTTTTATTCATAATAGCCTCAAACTGTAAATGACCCAAATGTCCATCAATAGAAGAATGAATAGACAAATTATGACATCCATTCAATAGTATATTACTCAGTAAAAACAAAAAAGAAATTAACTATGGAGGCACACAACAATACGGACAAACCTCAAAAATATTATGCTAAACAAAGTATTGTGCACTCACATGAGAAGGCATTCTATGTGATTCCATTTATATGAAATACCAAAAAAGACAAAAATTTATCTATAGTGGCGAAGCAAATCGGTGTTTGCCTGGGGCTGCGGAAGGGAGGAGGGTATTGACTGCAAAGTGGGCACAAGGAAATTCTCTGGGGTGATGAAAATGTTTCCTACTTTGATTACAGCGGTGGTTACATGGGTTACATTTGTCAAAACTCATCAATCTGTACATTTTATTACCTGTAAATTACACATCGATAAAGTTGATTAAAAGAAAATGTGTGAGTGGATTCTCATTATATATGGCACAATCCCACCCATGAAACCTTCTGGAAATAACAGCACGGGTTCTTCCCACTTGGCCTGCAATTAGGGCACCAAAGTGCTGTGCTAGAATGTGTGAGAGACACTGAACTCCACAGTCACACAGATGGGGACGAGAGGGGACACCTGTCAGGAAGTGCTCTCTCTCTCAGGAAGTGTAAGACAGTGTTTTGATCAGAGGCAGCAGATGTGAACTGAAATAGTACTGCTCTGTGATGTTAGGGTCTCGTTGCCCTGAAGCTGAATCCAAGATTTAAAAAATATACCTAATTATGTGTCACTCTACGGTTCATGTCTCTAACCAAAGTTGCTCTTATCCTGGTTACCCATTGCTGCATAGCACCCCCAAACCTAGCGGCTTAGTACAACAATGTATTATTATCTCTTATGGTTCTGTGAGTTGACAGGGCTCAGCTGGGGCTTTTCACTCGGAGTCTCTCATGCAGTTGCAGTCTGGTGTCCGCTGGGGCTGGAGTCCTCTGAAAGCTTAATGGAGCTGGACGTCCAAGAGGGCACACACGTAGGGTTGGCAGTTAACATTGGCTCCTGGCTGGGAACTTAACTGGGGTTTCAACTGGAGTGCCTTATATGTGGCCTCTCCATGTAGTTCAGGCTTCTCAAAGCATCGTGGCTGGGTTCCAGGAGGGAGTGTCTCCAAAGCGAGCATTCTGGTAGGCCCAGGTGGAAGTTGCAAGGCTTTCCGTGACCTCGTCCTGAAAATCGCACAGTATCACTTCCACCTCATTCTATCAGTCAGAGCAGTCACAGGATCCACCCGGGTTCAGGGGTTGGAGAGACAGACCCCTCTTCTTGGGAGGGGAGTGGCAGGTCATGCTGCAGAAAAGCACGTGGGATATTGTTGCAGCCATTTTTTGAAATGCAGCCATCCCAACTATATAGTGAAACCTCTTTTTGCCTTGCTCTCCAAGGTAGAGTTTTAAATTGGGCTCTGATAACTTTGACTAAGGACAAAGGTTTGAAAAAGGCAGGATGACATTGGTGGTCAGCCCAATGGTATGCAGAGCCTTGATATAGATACGCTAGCAGTGTTAGGCCTTACGGAAGTTAGTGTTCCCAAATAACTATTCGCTTTTCCTCTGCAGTCCTTAGAGTGCAGAGTCTCTCTTACTCCAGGACTCCCCTCTGCTAATAGCCTCCCATAATCAACCTAATCCAAAAAATATTTCTCTGGGCCACACCTGACCCTATATTCTCATCTGCCAGCGTTCGTTCCATCCCTGCTCACTTCCCTCCAGGTGTGTGCAATGTCCTGTAGAGCTGAGCTGCAGTGCCTCATTTCACCAACAGGTGGCAACCTAACATTTGACTCTGGCCTGTGTTTTAGGGAGAGAGGATGTGGGATGGGGTCCGGGAGAAAGGAAAGCGGCAGAGGAAGTGTCTAACATATTCCTGTGTCCCAGCTTGAAATTTTCAAGTTTGAAATTTTAATTGCTCTAAAATACCCTTTTTAACAGGCTTTGAAGTTTGGAAAATACTGGCTTCCTCTCAAACAAAGGACATTTGTGACAACTGTACTGAATGTACCAGAGGGAGCTTTGATAATACAAGATTTTGTCCAATATCTCAACTTGTTTTGGAGCCAGTCAACAAACCATAATGGATAAGCCACGCTGCCAAGGGCACTCTATTGGGCTCTCAAAGTGGGTCATGATAAGGAATAAATCAAGTCCCTACTTTCAAGGCACCTACAAGACTGACAGTGTCTAATCAACTTAGACATGGTAACTGCAGGGCTCAGATATGGGGCAGTTGAAGCCCATGATTGCCCTAGCAGGGGGGAGGGGAGAGGGAGCCATGTGGGGAGGGATGGAGTGGGAGAGCCAAAAGGAAACCAGTTGTTGATGTCCACAAGATACAGTTGGGCAAAATGTCAGAGGGAAATGGGGTGGAAAATCAGTTGAAAGAATGTTGCAGGAAAAGACAGACTGACTTGAGTGGAAGGTGCAGACCCTAATTTTGGATTATAAGATCTTAGCAGCAACAGGGACCCCAGAGACCATTCAGCCCCAAACTGATGACCAGCATGGCCACCGTCGGTCAGAGGTGCGCCTGGATTAGGAAGCGCCGCCCTGCCTTCCACGTTAGGGCTCCCTCCAAGTGCTGAGCGAGGCTGATGTAACACAGGCAAGAAAAACAGTTATTAGTCGGAATTTCCAAGAGGCAATAACCTCTCCTCTTTTTTCACCGAGTCCAACTCAGTTTGGCAACTCCCTGGGTGACCTCGGGGAGGTTGCTTCTCGGGGAGGTCTCTGAGCCTCATTTCTTGAGCTTATCAAGCACTTACTGTATGCTTTGTGCTGTTCTAGATGCTTGTATATGTTAATTCGTTTCATCTCCACTGCAGTCCTGTGAGGTAGGTGTGATTATCACTATCCCCATTTTGCAGATGAGGAAACTGAGGCAGAGGTTAGTAACTTGTCCAAGGTCACACAGCTGGTAAGCGGTGGAGTCAGCTTCAAAGTGGGGCTGTCTGGCTCCAAATCTGTGCTCCCAACCCTCGGGTAATCCTGTATCTCGGCTGGCAGGGCTGGACCACATGCCCTCCAAGATGCCTTCTGGGGCTGATGTGTTAAGGTTCTATCCATTTGCTTCCTCTAGGACTGGTCAAGGAGAACCCAGAGTTAAATTCTCTTAGGTAGTGACCGACAAGAGTGACAGAATGCACCCAGTCCTAAGAAAATCCTCCCGGAATGGCCACGTCCCCTGCTTTTTGGCACATTTTACAACTCTAGACATCATGGAAAAGGCCAGTGGGGGCGATCAGAATCCTCAGAAGAGGGACAAATGTGGCGGGCCAGGGTAGAGCTTGCCTCTTTGGTCCGTCCATCTCTGTTGTTGTTTCTCTCAGTGGCTGCACTGATGCACAGAGAGTCTACTTTTCCAAATGTGATTTTTAAACTGCAGCAGAAAGAAAGCAAAATAAACACAGAATGGTCGGCCGAGGGCCCTCACTTTCTATTCCCCGGTTACAAAGTAAAATTAGCTAGCTGGTGGCCAGGGCTGGGAGATTTGTTTTGGTCTGAAGTCAACCCACAGATTAACAATATTGGCAAGAACCATACGGGAGGGGGAAATATTTTGGACGAGGCTGCATATGTTTGCAGATACATCATCCCCTCTGCAGAGGGAGGGGGAGTCAGGAGCAGCCCGCACTGTCTCCTTTCTGTGAACGGTCATTTTCTCCTGCACAATGCCAGCTCGTGCTCTCTGCGAGCAGTTGCACCGTCCTCGGCAGGACAGAGGGATGGTCAGTGGACAGGAGAGCACGTCCCCAATCTGATAGAAGACGGGCTTGCTCATCTTTTTTTCCTCCTTTCCTTCCAAGACCCACATTCCATTCTGAGGGTAATTCTCAGGCAACAGCTATTTCCGGATTCTCAAGGACTAACCGAGGGTAGTGTCGGAAAAAATTATCCAGAATTGGAAATAGGTGAAAGAGATTATTGGGTGTTCTTTCAGCGCGGTGCTGGCCTGGCACCTTCAATCGATTTCCTATCGACTGCGCTATTTTACAATCCCATAGAGGCAGAGGTTGGTTAACTTTCAGATTTTTGTCTGGTAGAGATGCAAATAATTTCTAACCCAGCTCTCTCACCCTAACATTCCTCTCTGAAATTGCCTATAAATACCTAGCTGCTTGCATTCTCATTGGAACCGGTTTTAACATCTTAGAGGTTCCCTCATTAATGACCGATTTAAATCAAATCTTTGACATGTGGTCATTTTATATTTGCACGCGAGTGCAGTGTTTTAACCTTTTGAAAATTCCACTTCGACAAAGGAATGCTTGTGTCTGTTGACATGACATTTTTCTCTGGCCTCCTTGTCATCCCAGCTGAAGCCCATGGGCCAATACCCTATAGTCCTCAGAGTGAACGCGACACAGCACCCCGATGGCAGGCAGCCAGCCCGGCACCGTCCAGGGAGATGGGGCTGCAGATAAGGCCCTGGCCCCTGGCCCCGTTCATCTCCACCCTGCACCGGAGTATGCGGATCCTTCAGGAAACAGCCAGGGGCAGGGCAAAGGATCCAGGACACACAGGAGTCACAAGCTGTCTTCTAGATAGCTCAGGAGTTTGAGCAAAAGAAGTCATGATTCTCTGAGGACGTTTTCCTATCCTCGAAATGAGACCAGTCATTTCCACATCGCAGATTTCACAGGGGGGTGATAAAGTGCTTCTCAAACTTTAATGTGCATATGACTCACCTCGGGGTCTGAAAATACAAATTCTGATTTGGCAGGTCTCCGGGCGAGTCTGCCTTCCTAACAGCCTCCCAGGTCCATGGGCCCTAATTTGAGTAGCAAGGCTCCCGGGCTGCTGTGAGAGCCTGCCCTTTGAAAACCACAGGGCACAGAGGAAATAGACCGGCAGGCCTTTGAGGAGTTACGATTCACGTTTAGGGCTCCACTCCCGCAGGGCATGGGGCCACAGGTCTGAGTCAATCCCAGGACCCGCCGTCTCTGAAGGCCAAGGGATGCCCTGCAGGGTACCCGAAGCCCGTTACGCACCTCATCTCCGTTAATCCCCGCAACCAGCCTGGGAGGGAAGGAACGGCCATAATCCCCATTTCACCAAAGAGGAAACTGAGGCCTCCCCCAGTCACACAGCAGGGCTGACTTCTGGAGCTGGGTGTGCTGAGCTCTAACCACATCACCACACGGCTTCCTTCCTCCACCGCAACCTCGCGGGCTGGGCTCTTTGGCCAAATCTGCTGGGGTGTTTGAAAGGGAGAACTTTGCTTCTTACGGTGTGGCCCCTATTGCTCTGGCATTCCGGGGATGATTCCTCCACCCTCTCCCGCAGCAGCTGTCAGAGGGAGGGAGGGCACGACTTCCTACTAATTCCAGAGGAGACAAATGTTCTGGAGAACCTACAGTTCGCATAGCTTGGTTCTTGGCCCTGGAGGGGAATATGGGGAAATTCAAAGAACTAAAACAGATTCCTGCCCTCAAGGAAGTCACCATCCCGTGGCAAAGCTAGCAAGCTTATGCAGCAGTGCAGTGCAGATTCAAATTGCCCCCGCAGGGCCTTTTGTCTTGGGAGCGCCTCTGCTTCTGGGCAGGGCCCCTGTCGCTCGGCAGAACTTTTGGTCTGCGAAGATAACCCTTCTAAGCTTTTTTTTTTAATGGACTGGGGGTTGGGGAAGGACAAGGCAGGTGGCAGATGGGGGGGCTGTGAGTGCCAATTAGAGTCTGTTTCAGTTGACAGTGTGTGCTCCCAGGGACCTAGAGACTGGGTGCTCCTTTGCCAAATGTAAATATCAAACCAATAAATGCTAATGTAGCATGAAAAAGCGCTGATTTGGGAGAAACTTCCAATCATTTAGAGAGCTTGTCGCAGAAAGCATGTAGGTGTCCCGGCAGCGAGGGGATCTGGGGAAGGAATTAAGGGGCTAGAAGTCTTAGCTCCCTTCTGGGTCCTGGTCCTACCCTGGCCACCCATTCCGGGAAGACGGAACCAGCAAAGCGGGACATGGCGGGGTGGGGGTGGGGGGCAGGGAGAGGACAAGAAACAAGACAAAACCAGGAAAGGGGGTCAAGTTCCTGAACATCTGGCACCAGAAGAGGGGGATAGCAAAGAGCCCTGTTATCAGGATCTCTGTGGACTTGACACCTGCCTTGATGGGCCTTTGCCCAAGATCATTGTCATCCTGATGGGTTTCCGGAAGATGGCCCCAGCCACATCAGCCTGCTTTCAGGGACCCCTTTCTGATTGATGGCTCTGATCTCTCTGTCCCTCGCCCCCCTACTCTCACCCTACCATACACCCACACTTCTAACACACCTATCAGGATCCCCCACCCAAAAAAATCCAGAGCTGCTTACAGCCCTACCCAAACCTGCCACACCTACCCCCATCCCAGAGGCCCTGGAGGAATTCTGCAAATGCAGGACCTGCGAACCTGATTCAACAGAAGCGTCTATTCAGAGGCCTGTGAGACAAGAAAGCTGGGAAGTATGTTGGAGAGAAGACTCAACTGGGAGTTAGGACAACTGGGTTCCAGGCCTGGCTCTGCCACCTCTTGACCTTGGAAAAGATCCACACCTCTCTGAGCCTTGAAGCCTTGGTTGCTTCATCTGTAGAATGGGGATATCAATTCCCATTGGGACAATTAAATGTGACAAAGATCTATGTGCAAGCGCTCGGTCACCTGCACATCCAGACGTCATTACTGTGCGTTTTTCAGCAGACTAGGTTGCCTGGGAGACAAACAGCAGTGGGGGCCTCACCCCAGACAGGCTGCCCCCTGTGTGAATGACATCACGGCCCAAGCTCTGCTGGCCCCCGGCTTTCTGGGTTCTCTTTCTGTCCCAGGACACTGAGCCAATCCCTTAAGCCTCCTTAAAGCACTGCTGCCTCCAAACCTTCAGAGGGAAACCACTTCTCCACCCCCTCCCCTCTAATCCATCTGGCCATCTAATCCGGTCAAGTTCACAGCTAAATAGCTCTTGAACCTGCCTCTCCTCTTTCCTCCCATCCCCTTCCCAAGGCTGCAGCAGTGGGTCAGACCTCAGGACTTCAGCCCAGACACTGCAGTCTCCCTGCTTCATTCTCTCCGCCCCAGCCACTCTTTCTCCTTGTGGCTGCCTCAATTACCCCACTGTTCTGCTTAACCCCATGTTCCAGTCTCATCTGGCCCCCCCCTCACAGCCCAGCCCTCCTGCTCAAAGGCCTCAGGACCTGCTCCATACCATTCTGCCTCAGGGCCTTTGCATCTGCTACTTAACCACAACAGTAACTTTTTTTTTTTAAAGATTGGCACCCGAGCTAACAACTGTTGCTAATCTTCTTTTTTTGTTTTCCTGCTTTTTCTCCCCAAACCACTCCCGTATGTAGTTGTACATCTTAGTTTTAGGTCCTTCTAGTTGTGGCATGTGGGACGCTGCCTCAACGTGGCCTGATGAGTGGTGCCATGTCCGCACCCAGGATCCGAACTGGCGAAACCCTGGGCCGCCTCAGTGGAGTGCGCAAACTTAACCACTCGGCCATGGGGCCGGCCCCAGAACAGTAACTTTGACCTGTCCTTTTTGGCCCAGCTGGAACCCTGGGCCCCTTGGCTACCCTCAGCAGGACATGAGCTCCTTCCCATGCACTTCCTTCTCTCTCTCAGGGCCTACACAGCTCTCAGCCTTGTAGGACAGTTGTTGGGGTTTCTGTGAACATGGACTCCATTAGAACACACTCAAAAGCCCAAGGTCAAACTCTGGAGAAAGAGTTTCCAACAAGGAAGTGCCCTGAGCCTTGGTGGCTGTCTTTCCCTGATTTAACCTTTCCCACAACCTTGGGATCCCCTTTAAAACTTTGAGCCCGCTGTCAACATAGGTGGAGACACCAAAAGACCCTGCAGAAGAATGAAAAGGAGCTAGAACAAAATAGCTAAGGCATCTCTCAGTCTTTCAAACCCTCACAGGATGCTCTGAGCCAGGCGTTAGCCTGGGATCTGAAGATACAGGGGGGACCAAGACAGATCCAGATTCTGCCGTCCTGGAGAAGCCTGCTCTAGGGGATGCCAGCCACCATGCCATGAGGGCACTCAAGCAGCCCTGTGGAGGGCCCACATGGAGAGAACGGAGTTCCCCTGCCGGCAGCCAGCACCAGCTTGCCAGCCCTGTGAGTGAACCACCTTGGAAATGGATGTTCCCGCCCCAGCTGAACCTTCAGATGACTGCAGCCTCGGCTGATATCTGACTGCAACTCCTGAGATCCGGAGCTACAGCTGCCCACCAAGCTCCTGATTTCCGTGCTCGAGAAACCAGCAGAGTGAAAAAAATGACTTTTTTTTTTTAAAAGGAAGTTAATCTTTTTTTTTTCCTTCTTCTTCTCCCCAAAGCCTCCCAGGACATAGTTGTATATTCTAGTTGTGGGTCCTTCTGGTTGTGCTTTGTGGGATGCCGCCTCAGCATGGCCTGATGAGTGGTGCTAGGTCCTTGCCCAGGACCCGAACTGGCAAAACCGTGGGCTGCTGAAGTGGAGTGCGTGAACTTGATCACTTGGCCACGGGGCCGGCCCCGACTTTTGTTGTTTTAAGCCACTACGTTTTGGGGTGATTTTTTACCCAGCAATATATAACTAATACTGTGTCACAGATGATTGAACTCAGGTTGGATAACGGCTGAGGAAGTAAATATGATATCATTATAGCAGCCCCCATCTGTTGAATACCCACTATGTGCCAGGCACGCTGCTACAGCCCCACATACCTCACCTAACCTGCCCCCCGAAGTGATTCCCAAGCAGGGCTTGTTCCCACTTTAGAGATAAGGCACAAAAACGTTCAGCCATTTGTCCAAGGCCACACAGTCAGTAAGTGGCGGAGCTCTCTCTGGCCCCATCCCCTAGGATGCTGTCCTATGGGCCTCTGTGAGAACCCTCACCCCTTGGTTCATTTCTTCCTCCTCCTGTGTCCCACTCATCTTGGACTTGGGCCAGTGGCTTATGATCAGGAAGGAACCAGCACTGTCTAACAAAGATGCTGATGTGGGATGTCCCAGGCCCAAATTAGCCCAGCCCCCATTGCTCCCACCCATCAAAGGCAAAAGCCTAGGGAAATTGGTGTACGTAGCAGTCTGTATTTTCCAAGAATGGCTGTAACAATATCATCCACCCCACATGCTCTTCTACAGTGTGACGTTGACGGTCCCCATTGAGAGACTGCATCTACGTCCCCTTCGCTTGAATCTGGGCAGGCTTGTGACTGCTTCAATCAACAAAGTACAGTGGCAGTGACGTTGGGTGACTCCCAAGGCTGAGTCATAAAAGCTCATGCAGCTTCCACCTTGTCTGCTAGAACAATTACACTTGAAGCCCTGAGCCACCACATAAGAAGTCCCATTATGCTAAGGCCGCCGTGCCATGAGGAAGCCCAAGCTACATGGAGAGGCCACCTTGTAGGTACTCCAGTCCATGGTCCAAGTCTTTGAGTCCCCTCAGCCCAGGCACCAGACATGTCAATGATTGAACCTGTAGAGGACTTTAGCCCCCGACTATCATTGCTGGGCTTTGAGTCTTTCTAGCTGAAGCCCAAGACATTGTGGAATATGGACAAGCCGTCCCCTACTGTGCCCTATCTGAATTCCTGACCCATGGACTCTGTGAGCATAATAAAATGGTTGTTCGGAGTCACTAAATTTTGGAGTGATTTGTTACATAGCAATGGTAACTGGAACAGTGTGCCATAAAAAGGTGGGTGGAAGGCTGCGTCAGCGGGTGGGTTCCCCCTTCCCCCATATATCCAGACCTGCCACCATTGTGTCTCAGCTCCGAAACCCAGGACCCTCTGCATTCCCCTTACACCACTGCCCCCCACTTACCACCAGGAACTGAAACCACCTAATTCCCTCTCCCTGTGATTCTCAACCCCTTGGCATTGACTCCCTTGCATAGTCCCCACCTACACAGAATAAGGCCAACCTGGATAACCAATAGGATATCGTGGAAATGATGACGTGAGACTTCTGAGGTTAGGTCATAAAAGACATTGTGGGTTCCACCTGGCTCTCTTTTGAATCACTCGCTCCAAGGGAAGCCGGCTACCGTGCCATGAAGATTCTCAAGTGGCGCTATTGGAGGGGCCCATGCGGCAAGAACTGAGCCCTCCTGCCAACAGCCAACACCATTTCACCAGCCATGTGAGTGAGCCACCTCGGAAGTGGGCCCTCCAGCCCCGGTAAAGCTTTCAGATGACTGCTGGTAACGCTGGCCAACCTCCTGGCTACAACCTCCTGAGAGACACCAGCCGGGACCACCCAGTTCAGCTGCTCCCAGATTCCTGACCCTCGGCAACTGTGAGATAATAGACGTTTATTGTTTTAAGCCACCACGTTTTGGGGGAATTTGTTATTCCGTCTCCCTACATTAAACAATACTGGGACCAGGCATACTTTCCTGTCCTTATGTTTAAATAATACCCAGAAGAAGCAAAAATAACTTAGCTATTTGCTCTAAGAAATACTTGCTCCTGGAAGATAAGACTGAACCAACTCAAACAGCTTGTTATCTAGACCAACAGCGAGCTCATCCGACCTTTGCCCTACTGGGTTCACCAATCCAAAACTATTTTGTCAGAAACTCTCCCCAATTCCAGTTTCTTGTCTTGAAAGGTCCAATTTCAAAATTACCCGGTCTAGCCTCTAAGGTGCTACAAATCCCCTCCCCAACGTCTCTGCTTGGAGACATTACGGACAGTCTCTCAAGGCGTGATTTCCCTTACCGAAGGGGGTCGAATGCACTTAGCTTTGCTTGACGAAGTGTTTCCGATGGTCTTTTGGGGGGTTGTTCATCAATACCGTATACCCCCCAAACCGAGGCATCCACTTGAGTTTCATTTGATCACGTGTCCCTGTGCCATCTGTCCCTGCCGCATGTGGCTATTTAAATTCAATAAACTTGAGTAAAACTTCAAATTCACTTCTTCAGGGGCCGGCCCAGTGGCGCAGCGGTTAAGTTCGCACGTTCCGCTTCCGTGGCCCAGGGTTCCCAGTCAGGATCCCGGGTGCAGACATGGCACCGCTTGGCAAGCCATGCTGTGGTAGGCGTCCCACGTATAAAAAGTAGAGGAAGATGGGCACAGCTGTTAGCTCAGAGCCAGTCTTCCTCAGCAAAAAGAGGAGGATTGGCAGCAGTTAGCTCAGGGCTAATCTTCCTCAAAAAATAAAAAATTCACTTCTTCAGTCACACTGGCCATGTCTCAAGTGCTCAATAGCCGCATGTGGCTAGGGACCACCCTGTCGGATAGCACAGATAGAGAACATTTCCATCCTCGCAGAAAGTTCTACTGGACAGGGCTACTCCAGGGAAAAGTGCATCCTTCGCTTCAGAGCATGGCTATCCTGAGGAGTCTCACAGAGGCAGAGTTGGGTGGGTGGCAGCCACCTTGGGGCAGGCTGCTTCCTGGAGCAAAGCAGACCCCCAAGCTGGCTCCTCGTGGGCTCCAGAAATGCCCGCGTAGGCCGCAGGCGTGTATCCCCCGGGGCGGGCCCCTCTGGGGGCTGCGGGAAATCAGCAGGCTTCAGATCCACGCTGCGCATGGGCTCGCTGATCTCTGGGCCCGGGCGTCATTTCTGCGCAGCGGCCCTGGTTCAGCTGGGAGGGAGGACACATGATCCCCAGTCGCCACAGCTCTCCCTCCCTGTCTCAGCAGCCACCAGCACGGCTTGTTTCCTTGCTTCAGGTCTGGCAGCGGCCTGCGGGCTTCCAGAACCTCCTAGCCACGTCTCCTGGATCCTTCCCCCAGCTTGGGGACCTGAGGAGAAGTTCGAGAGGAAAGAAAAACTGGGCCAAAGGGCAAATTAGAGATTGATCCAATCCTCGGACTTATTTTGCCTTTTCTGTTTTGGGCTTTGAGAATTTTTATTTCTTCCCTGGTAACTCTTCCTGACTGGGGAATGTCATTTAAAATAATTCTGTCTTTAAAACTGTAGGATGAGGGAAAGGAAAAAGTCACCTCCAACCAGGTCCTCACCATGCAAATCAAGGACATTTCAAAATGCTGGCAATCTGCTCGGGGGACTTCAAAGGTGTCCAGGTCCAATTACGCTTCATTTGGGGTGTGAATTGAGGAACTCTGGGGGAGGTGGCCCGGGTGGAACGTGTCAGGGTCAATACTGTGGTAATGAACCTAGGCCTTTGTTCCTGGGAGCCCAGCTGCTGACAAGTGGGCTGTTTCCTGAAGGGCGGAGATGCGCCGCGTCCCCGGCCAGGTGCAGGAAGCGGGGTAGAGACACAGTAGCTGCCATTTACAAAAAAATCATTTAGGGTAGGCTTTTATTTTTCTTCACTTTAAAAAGAACCAAAGCTTTATGTAAAAAGGGGGAGGAGGCCGTACAGCCTAGGTCAACATCTGAATCTTGGCAGGTCCTGGAAGTAGCCATGCTCTGGGTCTCGCGGGATTTGATTGAATTGGGGTCTAGGAAATTACTCTAACTTATGGCTTAGGTGCCACCTCAGTTTCTGTGGCTGAATATGCTTGAATGGGTATGAGAAAGACCTGGGGGGGGATGAAGATCCTTAGCTTTCATTCTTGAATGCTTAAAAACAATTTTTTTTAAGCGATTTTGGTTTTGCTGCTAGTTAGAATGGAGCTCACTGGCTGTTACTGATTTCGGAAACTCAGCCCTCTGTGGGCAAGGTGGTTGTTTAAGGGCATTCAAAAATGATGCATTCAAGTTCTTCTAGCCCCCAAATCCCCTCAAAAAGACACAGCGGGGGGCCAGCCCCATGGCCGAGTGATTAAGTTCGTGCGCTCCGCTGGGGCGACCCAGGGTTTCGCCGGTTCGGATCCTGGGCGCAGACATGGCACCGCTCATCAGGCCACGTTGAGGCGGCGTCTCACGTGCCACAACTAGAAGGACCCACAACTGAAAATATACAACTATGTTCTGGGGGGATTGGGGGAGAAAAAAAGCAGGAAAAAAAAAGAAGATTGGCAACAGTTGTTACCTTAGGTGCCAATCTTTAAAAAAAAAAAAAAAAGACAGCGTATTCAGAAATCTCAGCTGAGAGCGCTGGGTGGATTCCTAGCAGGATGTGCGAGAGCCATAAGTCTGTTGCAAGTGGGAGAAACCAGATCAAAAGCTGGTCTCTCCCACTTGCTAGGATGCTTATGCAATTCATTATTTTATGTCCCTGGTTCTTTTTTCAAATGCAGATGCCCTGAGAAAGGTAACACATCCCGTTACTAACACCTTAGTGCAAATGCATTCGACAGAAACATTTCGAAAAGCAGAGGAATCTAGTAAGACTGCCTGTGAACAGGGAATAAAAAGTACAGATGCCAGAGTCACACCCCGGAGCTTCTTCGGTTTCTTAGGGTAGAGTCCTACCAGCAATATTATTTTTTAAGGCTCCCCAGGTGATGTCAATATGCAGGCAAGTTGAGCACCTCCGGGTTAGAAGATAGAGACTGAGAGAAGATGGAGGGGTGAGGACGGAAAGGAAGAGGACCGAAGGAACAAAAGAAAAAACAGAGTTCTCTAATGAAAGCCCTGGGGTTCAGTCCTGGCAACCCACTGGCTGGCCACATGGCCTTGGTAGAATTACCGAGCCCCTCGCAACTTCATTTTCTTCATCTGTTAAATGGGGATAATAAACTTAATAAAACAGTGGCTCTCAAACTTGAACTTGAACAGGCGTCAGAATCAGCTGGAGGGCTTGCCAAAAAAACAGATTCCCAGGCCCCACCCCAGCCCAAAGATTCTAACTCAGCAGGTCTGGGGTGAGCTCCCAAAACTCGCATTTCTAACGAGTTCCGGGCAATGCTGATGTTGCTGGTGAGGGGTCACGCCTTCAGATCTCCTGACATCATGGGGAACTGGGCTGGTTAGGATTCGTTCACAAAACTCATCCATGATGAGGCCTGAAACCAAAGGTAACACCCCATTCCCTCCTGAAAAGGGCTCAAGAACCAAATAGGGGTTGAACTTGAACACAAATAGTCACATCGTTTTAGCATTTTGCTAAGACACAGCCCACATTCAAACCTGAGGCCTGAAGCCACCAATGGACCATCATGGAGAAGACTATATGGAAGAATTGTGCAGGGCCACAGAAAGGCCACATTTTAAGCCACATCCCTCCTCCCCTAGAAAAGCATTGCTGACATATATCATCCCAGAGAGGCCTGGCATGGTCTTTCTGGAGCCTTCAGGGCTGGGGCACAGTCACCAAAAGCAAGTCTAACTGATTCAAGCTGCCGTGCTCCCTGAGGAGGTGGATGTCCTGGCCTTCTGGAGCACAGTTCACACCGTGAAACCACCCAGTGAGGGGCCACATTACCTCTTTAAAATGCTCAATGGCTTTCAGAGACTGGAAGAGGGGCTGGGGGGCTCATACCCTAGCTGACCCTCAGAGCAGAGCTGGCAAAGCTAGGCTTTGAAGTAGAGAAGATCACTACTTAGCATTTATGTGTTCCTTCCATCCTGGCCAGCCACCCTGCTTTTCCTGTTCTGGAGCCCAGCCTCCTTATGTCTCCAGCCTGGGTTTCCTGCCTCTCTCTGCCCCAGACTTCCCCCAGCTCCTCCTATCAGAAGGTTGCCACTTCGAACTTCCGAGATGTCTGTGACAAGATGATAAAAGAACCCAATCTTTACATATTTGGGGGCGGTAGGTTGAGGCACTTCCCATGAGTCTTAGCATTTTCCTGGAGGCTCCCAAATGGTGGAACCTCGGGCACAGGGATTCACACGGGATACTACAAGCCATGGAGGAGTCTCCAGGCTCAAAATAAAAGCCAGAGCGTGTTAAATCAGTTCCCAAAGGAGATCGTCCATTGAGAAAAGGGAAACTGAACCAAGACATCAGAACTCTGCCCATGTGGGTTGAAGGTCTCTCATCCCGAGTCCCACAGTCACCAATGCCTTGGCCTCTAGGCAAGCCTAGATAAGTCCCCCTTCTCCCTACTCCCAGGGTTGCCCTAGAGATTTAAAGGAGGCTGTACTTTTATGAAAAACTTGGGGGCGGGGGGAGGTCAAAATTTAACTAGGCATGAAGATCTCCAGATACACCAGATCATTCTGGCTCACCAGGGCCCCATACCCATCCGACCACAGCTGGGACACATTCCCTTCTCCCTGGACCCTGCAGCCTGGGCCCACCCTACCCTCAGTCTAGGCCACCTGTGATGTCACCCCCCAAAATGGTGCCAACTTGAGGGTACCTGCTTCCCTGGGCTCCAGGCTTTGGGGGTTCAAATTATCAAAACCTGAAATAACTACATTAAATTCATCTTATTTACTTGTTAACTGTGTCATCTGTTAAATTATTATAAACTCCATAGAGCAGTCTCTAGCAGCCTTGTTCACTGTTAAGGCACCAGCTCTGGCCCAGTGGTTGGAACATCTTGACTGGATATATGAGTGGCTAGATGCAAGGATGGGTGGATGGAAGAATGGATGGATGGAAGGATGGATGGATAGAAGGATGGATGGAGGGATTTAGGGATAGATGGATGGAAGGATGGATGGATAGAAGGATGGATGGAGGGATGGATGGGTGAATGGGTGGGTGGGTGGCTGGGCGGATGGATGGGTGGGGGGACTGGCCTCCACATGGTACCAAGGTACTTCTCCTGTAGATACCATAACACCTAGACCAGCAGTTCTCAACTCTTTAGGTCTTGGGAACTTTTTACTTTTTAATTTATTCTTGAGGACTCCAAAAAGCTTTTGCGTATATTGGCCATATCTATCAATATTTCCCATACTAAAAATGAAAAGAGAAAATTTTTTAGTATTTATTAATTGATACAAAGATAACAATAATGAACTTATGCGCGGTAGGCAGCCTTTAAGATGGTGCCCAAGAATCCCCACCTTCTGTCATTCAGACCCTTGAGTAATCTCCTCCCCTTGAATGTGGGCTGGACTCATTGACTCATTTCTAATGGACAGGACAGAAACCATAGATGGCACTTCCAAATTAGATTATAAAAAGACTGTGGCTTCTGTCTTGGGTGCTCTCTTTCACTCCCTCTGGGAGAAGCCAGTTGTCATGTCACGAGGCAGCCCTGTGGAGAGGTCCACATAACAAGGACCTGGGGCATGCCAAGAGCCACGTGAATGAGCTTGGAAGTAGATCTTGTCCTTCCCTGGCTGAGCTTTAAGATGACTGCAGCCCTGGCCCACACCTTGATCACAGCCTCGCCAGAGACTCTGAGCCAGAACCACCCGGTTAAACTAGCCGCTCCCAGATTCCTGACCTGCAGAGAATAAATGAGAATAAATGTTTGTCATCTTCAGCCACTAAGTTTTGGGGTAATTTGTTACACAGCAATAGATGACTCATACACGTTAACGTCAATAACACGACTTATGGAAAAATAACTGAATCTTCTGAAACAAAACAAAATTGAGGGGAAAAAGTGACAGTGTTTTACACTTTTACAAACCTATTTAATATCTGGTTTCGTAGAAGACAGTAGCTTTCTCATAGCTGCTTCCGCATCCAATCTGCCATGATACCTCCTTTGGGTTGAAGTGTAGGAAGAAACTCCAGCCTCACAGAGCTTTGCAGTTAGCAAAGGCAGTCTGAACAGGTCTCGGGAACCCCAGGGATCCTCTGCCCACGCTTTGGGAACTGCTGAACTAGACAATCCTGGCCTCAAAAGATTCTAACTCTAGGGTTCTCACCCCTAGTCTTGGTTTTCTGTTTGGAACATTTGCCAGTTTCTCCAGGTGCTGGGGTGACCATGGTAACCGACACCCCTCAGCAAGTCTTGTCCCCTGTCGGAAGGGATAAAGCTCTCCTCTGAGGCCGAACAGCAGAAGACGCTGAACAAATTCCCAATCTTTTCAGCATCGTGCCCAAGATGACACACAAACGAGAAAGATGCCCCAACTCTGAGAGCCAAGGTTAAGGCGGAGGCATCTGAGGCTAGGGATGGCACAGGGCGCTGTTCTGCACCAGTGAGGGCTTCTGGAGACTGGTTTGCTGGATCCTCAGGGATGTCCCCCTCTCCACCCCTTTCCTGTGCACCTCCCACAACCTGCCCCCCCCCCCAAGTTTAGGGTCTGTTTTCAGCAGGAGCCAGTCTAATTTTCGTCGCCTAGTTGGTCAGAGAAACGCACGCAGCTGTAGCAAAGAATAAAAATAGCTTCCTCCGTGACCAATTTCTTCCCACTTCCCTTTCTCTCTCTCCGTGCTCGCTTCTCTCTCAGTCTCCACCTTCTGTGGAGGCAGGAAGGTCCCTGGAGGGTGCGAGCATCACCGAGATATGCCAAGCGCAAGTTTTCCTCCCAGGCAGCACATGTTCCTGGTTCTATTTTCCTGTGGCCCCCGCAGGCTGGCACAGGCTTCCCAAGGGACAGGGCACTGTCAGATCCCTTCCTGCCTAGCGGCCGTCTACCTCGCCGGGCAGCCTTGCTCTCACGCACACAAAGTGCAAGAGACATGGGCGCGTGGAGTGCCCGCTGGCGGCGCTGGGTTCTGGGGTGCCCAGCCTCGACCGGAGCCAGCCAAAGGCCTGCCCGCGAGCGCTCCGGATCTTCTGGCACCTTAGAGGTTAAACGACAAACCTCAAGCTGGAAGGAAAAAACGCCCCGGTGCTATGCGCGGAGGCTCCAGGCGGTGTCCCCAGCGTCCCGGGCTTCCTCTGCGCGGCGCGACTGCGCGTCCCTGAGGCGTCTGCGGCTGAAGATGGAATCTCAGAGTGGGCCTTCATTCGGTTTTCTAGTTTAGAAGCAGGAGCAGACAATCAAACCTGCAGCAGCTCAACTACCCACCGCGAAGGTCTCGCCCGCCTTGGGCGAGGGAGCGTTTCTAAAACCGTCTGCATCTCGCGCCCCTGGCGAGAAGCCGGGGTATGGCCCGGACATGCCCACCCTCCCTTCCCCGAGCCTGTAGACCGTGCGGGGAGAGTGGACAGGCCACCTATCTCATTTCAGGGGTGGCTTGTGGGGCCCAGGGCCGTTCGCCTTTCTGTATTGCACTTTGGAAACAGAGCGCACCGCCCCAGCAAAGCCCAGCCAACTTGTCCAAACCGCACGAAAGTTCAAACCACACAAACGTTGGCTCCAACCGGGCTTGGAGCGCAGGGCTGGCTTTATCTGTCCCCGGAGGGCTTCGCCCTGCCTGGCAATTGATTAGGGCTCCTGAAAACCACGGAAAGGGTTTATCTTGCCCACTCAGCCTCAAGCCCCCTGATGGGCTGGAGTGAAGCCTGGATTGTTCTGGCAACCAACCCCAGCCCAGCTTCCACCCAGCTTCCTAGCCCCTAGAGCCACCTGCCTGGCCCCTCACTCCACACAGGGTCCCCATTTTGTGGCAGGAAATAGAATGAGGGAGAGCAAGAGGGTGAGCGGTTTGGATCTCTGAGGGGAGAAAAGCAATCTGTTCACTAAACAGACTAGGCGTCTCTACAAGATCCCCCACTACTTTCACGCCCTTCTCTCCAATTCTGTGTTCCTCTGCTCCCTCAGCACCCAGCGCGCTTGGGCTGGAGTTGCCCAGGTTCCCCAGCTTCTTCCTGAGCAACTCCAAAGACATTACATTCTCCTTCTTTACTCTGGAAACTCTGGCACTAATGGGCCAGTGCCACGGCCGTGAGAACGTTGTTCACCATCGAAAGGGAGGTCCTTCACACCCGATGAGGGGGAGGGGAAGGTTTCATAAATATGAAGATTTAACTGGGAGGGGTGACGAATTAAAGTGGTCTTTAACACAAACTGGTGGTGCGAACGGTGGGAGCCGTCCCCATGGCAGCTGGCCTTGCCCGCTCCACCAGGAAGCCCGCCACCTTGCCAGCTGCCTGTGGCACTCCTGTGGCACAGAGTCATTGCTCTAACGATGGACAGAGAGCTGGGATTCCCCATGAATACACAGAAGAACCCTTCGGCCTCCGAAAGCAGACGACCCCCCCAAAAGTACCTGAATTCTTTCCCGTTGTCTTCTGCCCCAGCAGCTCTGTGGGGCAGGTTAACTTCGAGTGGCTCAGCACAAAGGTTTCTATCACATTTAGTCTCCTCTGACAAAAGGCGTACCCTTTCTGGAAAACTGCCTAACACATGTAAAGGGCTTTACAGTTTACAGAACTGTGCAGCATCCACCGTCTCATCTCATTCCAACAACTGTGGGAGCAATGGAGTCTTACCTCTATAGCAGTTAGGGCTCACTTGCAGGAAACAGAATGCTTGTCCAGCTATTTTAAGCAAGAAGAGATTTAATACAGGAAATTTGGTGCTTACGAAATCATTGAGAGGGCCAGAGGAGCAGGGCCTAGATTCCCACAACACCACCGAGCTGGGCTGCCAAGATTCCTGCCGTCTCTGCCACCCTCAGGGTGGTGATGGGGAGCGGGCCAGCCATGGAGATGTTGATTTCAAGAGTACGCTATTGTAGCTGCCATCCAGGGGTCAGGAAGCCACTGCCACTACAACATCTCTCCATACCCACAAAGCCAATGACTGATCAAACACTAGAATGTTCACACACACACACACACACACACACACACAACGTCTCGGGCAGCCACAGCCAGGGTAGCAGGCATGCAGTCTCTGCCTCACAGCTGGCTTCCTAACTTCACACAAGTGCATCTAATTGGTGAAATCTAATTCTTATCGCTGCAAAGGTGTCTGGCAACTGTAGCTTTTAGCCTTCCAGCCTCTGCAGAACGTGGAGGCACCACAGGACGAGGTTAGAATGGAGGCTGGGTTCCTGCCACGTGATCTCCATTCTGCCAATAAGGAAACTAGGTCCAGAGAAGTTAAGGAACATGCACAAGGTCACACGGCTGGTAAACCCTGATCTCTTGGGTTCCAAAACCTGCCCTCTCATCTGTTACATGGAACCAAGGGCCCCATTCCATTTGGGGCTTTGGCAGTCTTGGGGCATCTTTCAGCCTGATGGCCCAGAGTACAGCGGAAGCTACCACACAGCTTCTGCGTGCTCAAAGGCTGGACAGCAGGCTGAGTGGAACTGAGGCCCCAAGATTGAGAACAGCTTGTCTAAGGTCAACAGGCAGAAGGGACTCGGAATCTAACCCAGGGTTGCTGACCCCACCCCTGCCTCGGGCGATGTTCCTGACTGCCTGCAGCCTCTTTTGTTTGTAACTGTTCCTGTCCTTACACACACACACTTCCAGTCACCATCTGGAGGAAGGGAAGATAAGCTCAGGCTGTCCCTGGAAGCATACAGTTCTCTAGCACTCACTGGGGACAGCAGCTCTACATTTTTCCAGGTGAGACAGGTGCACAGCTGACCTGTGTGCAACCTCCACCACCATGTTTGAGAAATTCTCCATCTTCCTAGTTGCCTCCCACCAGAGAAGCTGAAAACGCCAGAGAGCCACTTTCCCAGCCGCCATTGCGGTGAGCATGGGCTCCTGACTTAGTCTCGACCGGTCAGATGCCCCATCAGAGACTCCGAGTCAGGAGCTAGGGATGCAGAGATGCGGGGAGCACAGAGGGCCGTTCTGGTGGGGGCTGGCAGTCACCGGAGCAATGACATTCCATTCCTGGGATGGCAGGGACCATATCCATGCCCAGAGGTGGCAGTGTGAGCCGGGTCGTCCTGGACTTGGCAGTGGGGTTGTCACTGAATTGGCCTGACTTTGGCCACGGTCCTGACTGCTGCGTGGCCGCCTCCATTTGGCCTGCTTTCCAAACCCGGTTCTCCAACCCTCCTGGTCATTTTGTGAACGACCCAAGATCCTTTCAATAAAGTCCTTTTCTGCTTAAATAAACCAGGATTGCTTCCTGTTGCTCAGAGCCCAGAGCCCTGGCTGTTACAGCTCAGTGGCCAGGTTTTGCCTGGCTTCCTCAGCGAGACCACACAGGACACCACTAATTCCTACATACCTCACACGTCCCAGTTCACTTCCTGGGAGCTCCGTATCCCAGGACCTCGGCCTGTTGATCTTATGTCAGGAGAACTGGCTTGGTCTGACGGAGGTCCCGGATCCACCCCGGGCAGCTGCATGATGATACTCGTGCGCTCCATCTCAGACTCTTTCCATCAAAGGTTTTCTCATTGACCATGGCTTTTCCGTGGGCACAAGTCAGAGGCCTCCCCCACACACATACCTCCCCAAGGTCACCAATTCAACATCCAAAAAACGTTTCCTCTTTCTCCAGAGGCTTTGCTTTTTCTTAGCCTTCACTCCACGCTGAGGCGGAACAGCTGTGGGCCCTGTTCAGATTCCAAAAATGTAGGCTAGGGGCGCTGGGGCTCCTGTAAGAATAACGGCTGGAGTTGACGCCCCAGGTTCAAGGCCCCAGCTTTGCCATCAGCTCACGAGAGGACGTTGAACAAATGGCTTACCCTCTTGGGGCCTTCAGAAGAGGAGTGAGTGGGGGTCCAGCCATAGGAAAGCGAGCAATGCTCACTGCCAGCACGGGACTAGGAGCAGGGGAGGACCGGCAGAAGGGCATTCCTAGTCTAGGTGCCGGGCCGAGGGGTCACACCAGTGGGTGGACTGACCAGGGCCTCACTCAGTCAGAGGTAGGCAGGAGCCAAAAGGGGCTGGGTCTCCACAGTCACCACCGTGGGGGCAGCTCATATCAGCCTCTGGCTGAGCGTAGACAGGGATCAGGGTAGGTGGCCTATCTCAGGGGCCCTGCTGGTAGACAGACTGGAAGTCCACTGGGATGATGACAATGTGCTATAAACTTGAACTTGATATTGTCTTTGTTCCCATGACTCTCACCTTCCTAGTAAGGGTGCCCCTGAAAATAGAGCTGGGGTCCAGAGGGGTGTGTGTGCCCTGAAGCCAGCAGAGGCAGGATGCTGCTGTAGCCACAGAGGTCGGAAGTGATAGAGCCACCACCGTCCTGGCTGGGACACTGGAGGAAGCAGGAATAGCTTCCTGTGGTCGACATGGGAGAGAAGAGGGCAGAGGGGCCCAGCGGAATAAGGGTGCTTTTCTCCCCTCTGTCAGGTGAGCAGGAGAGGTACCAGGACACCACAGAGTGCTGGGGGCGGGGGTGGGCCGGAGATGAGATGGAACGTCATCTCGCCATCAGGTTGATGGTGGAGCTACAAACGCCAGACCGCCAGAGAGCCAGCCTCAGCCACGCCTTGAGGGAGTAGCACAGATTTTGGAGTCAGATGGACCTGGGTTCAAATCCCAGCTATGCCGTTCCATAGCCATGGGATCCCAGACCAGCCTGTTTTGGTGGACTGTGACGTGGGCGCCCCCAGGGAGCCGTGCTTCCCATGATGTGTGCCCCCCTGTCGTTCCCGCCCACGTGGACTCTGGCTTTGGGGATGCGACTTTCTTTGGCCAATAGGACACTAACAAGCACGATGTGAAGCACCCTGTGGCTTGTCCTCTTGGAACTCTCCTTCCTGGAACCCAACTGCCAGGCCTGGGGAAGCCCAAGCTAGCCTGGCGACAGGGCATGAGCGAGAGAACCGAGGCAGCGCAGCCAACAGCTAGCACCAGGCCTCAGGCAGGTGACAGGCCTTCTTGGACCTTTGAGCCCAATCTAGCTGTCAACTGACTGTATCCACATGAGAGAGATACTTACTGACGCCACCTGGAGCCCAGGAACCGCCCAACCACTCTAGAGGATCATGAGAAATTTTCATTCATTCATTATCAGTGTCGTTTTAAGCCACTACGGTTTGGGGTGGTTGTTACCCAGTTATAAAGAACTGATACGCTGCTCCCTCCTTAAAATGGGGTGATAATATGTGTTGCCTAAGTTATGAGGAGTAAATTTAAGACACAATAACAAAGATCATTTATTGAGCACCTGCTGTGTTGCTGGCCCTATGGTAGGTGCCTTCTGTATGTAAGTTAAAGCCCCTACTCCGCACAGCTTCTCTGTGAGGTAAGTGCTGTTAGGCCCATTTTACAGGCCAGGAGGCTGAACTCAGAGGGGTTAAGTAACTTGCCCAAGGTGGCACAGCTCTAACTCAGATCTCTCATTCTAACCGCTATGGGCCAGCAGGGCCTCCGTCACTGACACCAAAGAATGAACAGCCTTCCAGGGAAGCCCAAACCTTGCTATAGTTCCAGAACTTTGTCTTTGTTGGGTGGTTGGAGGAGGGAGGCAGGGGGCATGCTGACAAGGCTGGCACCCAGCACGCGTCCCCTTGAGGACCACTTAGCATGACTCCGTTTGGTGGCCAGTCCTGCGCTCTCGGGACCGCTTCTGTGAGCCCTGGGTCACAAGGGATGAGAGAGCTCAGAGCAAATCCATTTTCACTTCTAGGAAAACAGCTAATGGAGGTCAGCAGCACGGCGGTCACAGCCAAAAGGCAGCTTCTTTCTCAAGAGGCAGGAAGTGCTTCGGCCGAGGGTGCCCTGCCTCCACCACTGGAGTGCCTCAGGAAGCCAGACGCCAGTCCCTTTGTCCCTCCACGAGACAGCCCCCCTGGAGACACACACACACATCCACAGGGCAGGGGCGGCTGTGGGGACCTGGCTCACAACGGTGTGGGGGTGGGCATGACCAGAGGCCCCTGCTAACTCCCCATCCTCCCAAGAACTGGGGAGTGACAGTGAAGAGGGTGGCAGAGGGATCTTTCCTTGCCCTCACCCAGGCTGACGGCATCACTCTCCACCCCAGAGGCCCAGGAGCGACCGTGTCGTGGGTGGGGTAGGGAACCCCCAGCTGAAAACCCCACGCCCTCCCCTTTCCTTGGCTCTTCCATCTTACCCAGAAAGCCTTTTGCCTTCCAGGGGTCCCTTCCATTGGTGCTCACACATAGTACAATGCATAGAAAGAGTTGATCTAAAAGGATATTGCTAGAATGATCTCAACTTGGCTTGAAAATTATATATATTTGAAAATTTATATATATGTATATATGAAAGATATATGAAAATGGCTGGCAGGAACCGTCTGAAAATGTTGACAATGCTTCTCTCCAGGTGGTAAGATGAAGTTTTTCCCTTCTCTCTCTCTCTCCGTATCTTTGACTTCTCTGCAAAGGGCATGAATTGCCTTTACAGTCAGAAAATAAGCTATAGTGTCTGGGCTGCTTTTTATGAATGCCTTAAAACCCTTCCTTTCCAGCACTTTCATTATTGGTTCACACCTGGATTGTTAGCTAGTGTCTCAGAACACCTTGCTCTTCAACCCGAGGAAAGACGGGAAGGGAGAGGCACCAGGCACCAGGCAAGAGGGGGCGGGACCACTGAGGCAAAGCAGAAGGGGCGGGGCCAGTGAGCCTGGAGCATGCGCAGTCGGTACCTAGGGCCACTTCCAAACACCTCCCACGGGCTGGAGACCAGGAACCCAAGGGCGTGCAAAGCTGGGCTGGAGAGGTTGCTGGAAGGGAGCGCCGCCCCTGCTTGGCCTGGGGTTGAGAGGGCAGGAAGCCCTGGGCTGGAAGTAGACTGTGCAGGCCGCCTGGTTCACGCTGGACCTCAGCGCTTCGAGTAACAGTCCTACGTCGCAGGCTGAGTGCGGATTAAAGGGGAGGCAGCGCACATACAGTGCTCTGCACAGACCCTAACGGTCTAGGCCCTGGATAAATGCAGTTATGATTATCAGGAATAAACGCATGCCCGTCAACACCGACTCTCCTGGGTGCAGCATCTCAGTCATCTGGTGCCAGAAAAGGAATGAGCCATGCCCTGTTTTGTCCCTTGTTGGGTCCTGCTGTCTATGCAGCCAGATACATTTTTCTCCGCTTAGAGCAGTTTCTAGGTGTGCTACCTTGGCCAAAGCAAGCTGCTCATTAGAATGAGTGAGAAATGCCCAGAGGATACCACCACAGTTGCCATTAAACTACCCCAGTGATTGGGGGTGTTCTTTTTGCTTCTCCTCAACTCCACTTGGAGCAGGGCCTGTACTCCCAGCCAGAGTGGGAGCCAAGTCGGGCAGGGAGGGTCTGGGGAAGGCAGACGCAATGGGCATGGTGAAGTTACCTCGGACAGGGGAGTGGGGCTCAAGATGTCTTCCTCCGTCCTCCTGCACTTTCGGGCTTGCAGTGCCCAGCTGCTCATTCCCTGTTCTGACTTGCACACTTGTTCCCAGGAAGGAGTTTGAAGTAAGTCATTTACATTTTAGTATGAATTTCAGTGTTCCCAAGGGTCTCTGGTTTCATCGTGGAATAAAACACTTTATTCTCTTCCTTTGAAATCCCACCATGTGGGGGGTCCTTGGCTTTAAATGAGAAAAAAGGAAGGAATTCTAATTTTGGTATTTTAGCCATCTCCTGGCTCAGCCACTCACATCCCCAAGGTCTGGACCGCCTCTGCTCTCTGAGTCCAGGAATGTGTGTACTCGCCTTTATCTCTCATTAAGGAGATTTGAATAAAAGTATGAAAAGCTTCTCTCTGTATCCCTAAAAGAGAAGGATTTAGAGAGTAAAAAAAAACGTATTAAATGGATAAAAAGAAAAAAAGACGACTCAGAAGTCATAAAGGAAAAGATGGACAGACGCAACCACACAAACCTCCTTGGCTGTGAAATACAGCATCAACCAGAGGTTGCAAATGCAGATCCAACCCAGCCCAAACATGTGTCGCCTCTTATAGGGCTTTACAATTTTTTGAACAAGTTGCTGGCATTTTAAAATTGGAGGGTTTCCCATAAAAATGTGTATTTCCAGCATCTCCTGAAGAATCAGAAGATCTGGTCCCCACCTTCGCACCCGGCGATGCTCAGCCGCAGCCCAGCAGAGGGGCGCGCGCCCGCTCCGTGGCCTGCCGACGTCTTCGAGCCTGCTTCACTTAATCTCATCACTTGCCTAGCCTCAGCAGGCCCCTGAGCTGTGCCACAAACTGAGTGAAAAGACACAAGATGCTCCAGGAGAACATGTCCGCAGCACACCCAACCCAAAGTTAGTATCTATTATACGTAAATGCAAACCAGACGACAGTTCAATAGAAAAATGGGGAAAAGTACAAGTAGGCAATTCAGAGAAAAAGAAACTCAAATGGCCAATGAAGATGAAAGATACTCAACTTCCTGGTGATTAGGAAAATGCGAAGGAAATGAGAACATACTTTTTTCAAAAGCCATCAAATTGGCAAAAAATCAAAACACTTTCGAGCATTGCTGTTGGCAAGGAAGTGGGGAAAGGTGAACTCGTGTGTGTTGGTGGTGAGCGTGTAAATTGGTGCAACCTTTTCAGAGGGCGATTTGGCGGTTCCAATCATTATTATAAATACATGTATCTTTAAAGAAATGTCAGTAACCTTTTACTGAAGTAGAGCATGCATATAGAAAAGTACGTGAATCTTGAGTGTGTGGCTCAGACATGACACATCCACGTAACCACTGCACAGATCACGAAAGACATCTTATCAGTACCCAGAAAGCCCCTGTGCCTTCTCCTGGTCAGTAAATCCTCCCAAAGGTAACCACTGACCTGACTCCTAACAGGTTTTGCCTGTTTTTGAACATTCCGTGAATGGAATGACAGAGCGTGCGTTCTTTTGTGTCTCTATTCTTTCATCAAATATTATATTTTTAAGTTTCATCTATGTTGCTCTGTGAAGCAGAACATCCATTTTCGTTGCTGTATAGAATTCCACTGTATGACTAGATGGAACTTTCGTATTCTGCTGTACTGATGAAGAACATTTGGTTTGTTTCCAGTTTGGCGCCAATGCCGGTCGTGCTGCTATGAACATTCTGGTATGAGACTTTTGGTGCACATAGAAACACACTTCTGTGGATATATACCTCTTGACCACACTTTTTACTCTTGGAATTTATCTTACAGAAACCTCTGACAGAACAAGACTGCATGTCCAAGGGTGTTTATTGTAACATTAAAAAATCGTGAGGTCAGGGGGCCGGCTCCGTGGCTGAGTGGTTAAGTTCGCGCGCTCTGCTTTGGCGACCCAAGGTTTCGCCGGTTCGAATCCTGGGCATGGACATGGCACCACTGGTCAGGCCATGCTGAGGCAGCATCCCACATGCCACTACTAGAAGGACCCACAACTAAAAGATACACAACTATATACCAGGGGGCTTTGGGAGAAAAAGGAAAAAAATAAAATCTTAAAAAAAAAAATCATGAGGTCAGGGCCTGGCCCAGTGGCACAGCGGTTAAATGTGCACATTCCACTTTGGCAACCTGAGGTCCGTCGGTTAGGATCCCGGGTGCAGACGTGGCACCTCTCATCAAGCTATGTTGTGGCAGGAGTCTCACATATAAAGTAGTGGAAGATGGGCACGGATGTTAGCTCAGGGCTAGTCTTCCTCAGCAAAACGAGGAGGATTGGCAGATGTTAGCTCAGGGTTGATCTTCCTCAAAAAAAAAAAAAATCGTGAGGTCAACCTCTGCGTTCATTAATAATGACAGGGTTAAAAAAAATAATATAATGCTTCATCCTGACTAGGAATAGTATGCAGCTGATAAAAAGACAATGTATTACATTGTGGGTTCTGATGTGTGAGGCTGTCCACTCATCATTGAGAGAAAAACAGCATCCCACAAAAAAACATATGTACAGTGTGATTCCACTTTTAGATAAACAAAAGATGGAAACAGAATTTTATATGTGGAGATTCATGTTTATTAAATAGCTGGAAGGACTTTTGTCCTATGAACTAGGGAAGGCAGTGCAGTAGGAGAGGAAAGGGTGACATTTTCCATATTCTGTACATCCACATTCTACTTTTCTCCTTCCCCATTGCCACTGTCCTCTATTAAAGCCACCGTGACCTCTGCTATTGAAAACACAATGGTCTCTTCACTGGTTCACCTCTCAAGTCATCTCTGCCACCGTCAGGAAGGTGGGGACTCAGGTGACAGCCTGCGGAAATGTTGGCCTCAAGAGTATAGTACTGTAGTGGCAATCCAGAGGGCAGGAGGCCACTGTAAGACTGCCCATGACACTGCCCATCAAGTGAAAAAAGTGTCTTGCAATAAAGTAGGCAGAGTATAATCCTATTTTTATTTATTTATTTATTTATTTGTTTATTTTTGAGGAAGATTAGCCCTGAGCTAACTACTACCAGTCCTCCTCTTTTTGCTGAGGAAGACTGGCCTTGAGCTCACATCCGTGCCCATCTTCCTCTACTTTATATGTGGGACGCCTACCACAGCATGGCTTGCCAAGCAGTGCCATGTCGGCACCCAGGATCTGAACCGGTGAACCCCGGACCACCGAAGTGGAACGTGTGAATTTAACTGCTGTGCCACCAGGCTGGCCCCATAATCCCATTTTTAAAATAGATATTTAACTTAAAAAAATCCTTTACGAGAGAATATATATATGTATATTAAAATACTTGGAAAGCACGGCTAGCACAACATCTCCTTATACACAAAGCAGGCGACTGGCAGTATCCCCCTAGGCACGACTCTGCCATGGGGCTCTCATGACCTTCCACGTGTCCACAGGGGTCACGCAGGTAAGGTGAACTGCAGCGAATCCGAGTCTCGGCAGAACATGAAGAGATGGAGGCCTGCGTGGAGCTGCTCCCAGGCCATCTTCCACTCGCTGCCCGCGAGGGTCTGCTCAGGCTGCCGTCACAAAGTATGGCAGGCTGGGGCTTAAACAACAGTAAGTTCACCTCTCACCGTTCTAGAGGCTGGAAGTCCAAGAGCAAGGTTTTGGCAGGCTTGGTTCCTTCGTAGGGCCGTGGGGGAAAGATCTGCTCCAGGCCTCTCTCCTTGGCTTGCAGGTGACCGTCTTCTCCCTGTGTCCTCACATGCTCGTCCCTCTGTGTGTGTCTGTGCCCTCATCTCTTGTCTCATAAGGACGCCAGTCAGATTGGACTAGGGCCCACTCCTATCATCTCATTTTAATTTGACCACCTCTTTACAGGCCCTGTCTCCAAATACAGTCCCATTCTGAGGTCCTGGGGGTGAGAATCTCCATATATAAATTTGAGTTGGGGGAGAGGGGCATAGTCCAGCTTGTAACACCCCCTGTCTCCCCTGGAGTCTTTCAGGAGACCCTTTCTCATCACCTCCTGGGTTCTGAGGTCTGAGACTCAAACGCCCCGCTCAGGATAGAGCCACAGACCATAGACCTGCCCACTTTATACTGCCCATCTAGAATGAGCCCAGCCGGCCCCATCTACTTCAATGTCATCCTTTTTGGTGTGGGGCAAGGAGCCAGGAGCTGGCACCTTTGGCTAATCCTCCTTCACTCTTACAGATGTAATGAACTGTCCAAATCTGGACATGGCTTGCTGCATCTTTATCAGCCAAATCAGCCAGGCCTTGGCCGCGGCTTTCCCAGAAAGTCCTATGTGTGCTTAACAGCAGACACCAGAATGTGTTACAAGAACAAAAACAAACGTCTTGCTAACAGAGGTGGGAAAAAGAGAAACCTGAAGGACCGCTCCCAGTTCTGTGTCCCTCCCCTCCCCTGTGTCCAGCCCCCAGGGCTCTTAGGCTGGGATTACCCAGGCCTCCCACCCCAGCCTTTGGGGCCCCTGTGTTTGAACTTGCTTGCTATTTAAAACATGAGTTAAAAAAGGATAAAACACAACTGTATGTGTATATCTGTGTGCATTTAAATATTTAGAAAAACTTTTTACATATGAATTGATACACTGATAATCCTTGGGGAAGGTAGATGAGGTGCGGGGAAAGGATTTTAGCATTTTATACATATTTTATACAGCAGGCCCCAGAGGACTTGAGTGAACTGCCAGGGGTGGGGGGGGGGGGCGGGGAGGGCCAGCCTCTAACCGGCAAAATTGAGTCCACTCACAGTTAACATGTACAGGAATCATTATTCCCAACTGCTTCCCCAACATAAAGAAATCTAGCTAAAGAAATCAAAACCACAATGAGAGACCACTTCACACTCATTAAAATGGCTATTATCAAAACCCAGAAAAAGGGGCCGGCCCGGTGGCTGAGTGGCTAAGTTCGCCCGCTCCGCAGGTTCGGATCCTGGGCGCGGACATGGCACTGCTCATCAAGCCATGCTGAGGTGGCATCCCACATGCCACAACTAGAAGGGCCCACAACTAAAAATAAACAACTATGTACCAGGGGTCTTTGGGGAGAAAAAGGAAAATAAAATCTTTTTTTAAAAAAACAGAAACAACAGAAAGTAACAAGTGTCGACAAGGACAGGGAGAAACGGGAACCTTGTGCACTGCTGGCAGGAATGTAAAATGATGCAGGCACTGTGGAAAACAGTAAGCCAGACACAAAAGGGCAATAGTTGTATGAGTCCTCTTATATGAGGTGCCTCGAGTAACCAAATCTGGAGAGAAGCAAAGTAGAATGGTGGGTACCAGGGGCTTGCGGGAAGGGCAAGTGGCAAGTTAGCATTGAATGAGCGCAGAGTTTCAGTTTAGGAAAATGAAAAAAGTCTGGAGACGGATGGTGGTGATGGCTGCACGACAACGTGCACATATTAAATGCCGCTGACCTGTACATTTGAAAATGGTTAAGATGGTAAATTTTATGTTACGTATATTTTACCACAATAAAAAACAGTATTAAAAAAATGATCTCTTCTAAGTAAACGTTATACTCCACACACGCGCACACAAAGTTCAGCTAAAGATTTGAGATTTTGCTGGGTCCCCTGTTCAGAGCAGGCATGAGCTCGCGCCCCACGAGTTGACGGCCAGAGAAACTCTCTGCGCGGGACAGTTTCCTGCCGAAGAAGTGGACACACTGCGGGCACATCATTTCCCGCGTCTCTCTCCTCTGTCTTCAGCCTGGGTGAGAGGAGACAGCATTAAAAGCTGAGACCCCAGAGCCTCCCTCGAATCCCCCATGTCCTCTCTCCCATTGGCTTCCCTGGTGGAGCCCTCCGTGACTCTTCCCGCTTCTTGACTGTCACAGCAGCTCGTCACCCCATAGGTGTCTCTCAGCCCGTCTGACTTACTGCTTAATGCTGTCAGGGTGTGTGTCTTCTCCCCGTGACCAGACTAGAAGCTCCTCAAAGGTGGAGACTGATTCTTCGACCCCCTTGGATCTCTTCAGCTCTCATATCAATGTCTAGTATAGAGTAAGGGGCATGTACATCCAGACAACGAAATAGCGTTCAGCGCTGAAAAGAAACGAGCTATCAAGTCATGAAAAGACGTGGAGGAAGCTTAAATTCGTTTACAAAGTGAAAGAAGCCAATCCGAGAAGGATACACACCCTACGGGTCCAACTACGTGACATTCCGGAAAAGACAAAACCACAGAGACAGTAAGAAGATCAGTGGTTGCCAGGGGTTCGGGCGTCTGAAGGAGGGAGGGAGGGGTGAACAGATGGAACACAGGGGATGTTTAGGGTGGTGAGACTTCCGTGTGACACTAATGGTGGGTACGTGACATTAGGCATTTGTCCCAACCCATAGGATGTATAAAACAAAGACTGAACCCTAATGTAAATATGGAGATTGGTTAATAATCATGTATCAATACTGATTCATGAATATTGAGCCAAGCTTCTAATGTGAGATATTAATGATAGGGAAGCGGGGGGATGCATATGGGATCTCTATACTATCGGCCCAGTTTTCCGGTAAACCTAAAGCTCTATAAAAAAAATCTATTAAATATGCATTCATGCATCGATTATTGACGGGGATATGTTCTGAGAAATTCGTCATTAGGCAATTTCGTCGTTGTGCGAACATCATAGAGGGAACTTACACAAAAACCTAGACGGTATAGCCTACTACACTCCTAGGCTACATGGTACTAACCTTATGGGACCACCGCGGTATATGCGGTTTGTTCTTGACTGAAACATCGTCATGTGGCGCATGACTGTATATATATATATATATATATATACAGTTGGTTAATTGAGTGAATATTAGACCATCCACATGGACACACTCAGTTATTGGGGGAGCTGGCAAGATTTACCCAGGCCTGACTTTTTTTTTTTTTTTTGAGGAAGATTAGCTCTGAGCTAACTACTGCCAGTCCTCCTCTATTTTTGCTGAGGAAGCCTGGCCCTGAGCTAACATCCGTGCCCATCTTCCTCTCCTTCATACGTAGGACGCCTACCACAGCATGGCTGTTGCCAAGCGGTGCCATGTCTGCACCTGCGATCCGAACCGGCGAACACTGGGCCGCCGAGAAGCAGAACGTGTGAACTTAACCGCTGCGCCACCACGCCGGCCCCCCGGCCTGACATTTTTTAAAATTCAGTGAAACATGGTTGGGAGGAAATTAAAGCTTCTCCTTGAAGCCAAAGAAGAAAAATTAGAAGATGACTAAGCATTTATTTAGGAGTTAAAATGTATGCAAAAAATTGCTAAATTTGCCCCTGGGTGTTTGTGTTTCTTTACATTTGCCCTAATTAGTATATCATATTTTGTATTGAAATCATGAGAGCTAAGAAAGGGAGTTAAAAACCAAATGTCCAAAATTACAGCAGTGTCACCTGCATACAAAACAGTTTCTGCAATGACAGCGTTCAGGGACCTGCAGCACAGAGAGAAACTCAAAGGCTCTGATGTCAACAGATGTTTGTCAAGAAAGTGCTCGACCAAAAGGCAGTGGGCAGGACAGCCATTTCTGGTGGCCATTGTTTTTTCAATTATTGAGGTCATAACGGTTAATAACATTGTGTAATTTCAGGTGTACATTATTATTTATCAGTTTCTGTATAACCTGGTGGCCATTTTGTTTCTATAATAAACTGGGGCAGGTCCACATCAGTGGCCTGTGTGAACTTCCAGCACTTTCCTGCACCTCCAAACCTCCAATGCAATGACATAAACAGGTTTAAAACTCTCTTCCGGATTTTCCATGCATCCAGCCTTTGTTATGTTGGGTTTAACGCATCTTCAGCAAGCAGCACTAACTAATGTTATTTTATTGGTGTTCAGGGCTCCTGACCTCAAGGATGCAAATGCGCAGACAAGGAGAGGCAAATTAGTGCCTCCAACTGGTAGACTTGACACTTGGTTTGGAGTGGGGCCTTCCCATTGTTCCTGGCTCCCAGATGACAGTATTTCTCAGCTTCACACTGCACCATGGCTCCCTCTTTCATTTATCATACTTTCCCCTCTCCGATGCCAGCTTCTGATTAGTGGCTAGAAAACAGGCCCTGGGAGGGAACTAATTACTTAAGTGCGGGACAAAGAGGCCACAGGATGGCTTGCTAACAGTCGCTGTGCATTGCGAGGGTCATTACCGCAGGCCGTGGTGACCAGCGGTGTCTCAGGTCAGGTTCCATGGAAGCAGAGCCCTAGACACGGATTCTTGTGCAAGTGAATTATTGAGGGAGGCTCTCAGGAGACAAGGGCAAGGACGAGAGGCAAGCAGAGTAGAGCAGGGGAAGAAGCCAAGCAAAGAGGGAGATGCGGCCAAAGTCTAGGCTCAGCCTGAGCCCCTGGGGGCGAGGTGGGGAGACGGAGGATCGCCATCATAGGATTCATCCCCATACTTGGCACAAGGGGGCCAGGCCTTTATATCTCCCATATCGGTCAGTCACTGACTGCAGGCCACCTCCACGGGGGCAGGAGGGCTCATAAGCCCCAAGCCATCAGCTCTGGGTGAGGCTGCTCCTGTGGGCAGAGAGCAGTCCTCTGTAGAAGGCTGAAGCTATGAGCCACCCAGCTTTGAACAAGCGCTGCGGGAACCTGGCTGGACGCCAACAGCATCCCCAAAGGGTTGCTCTCTGAAACCACAGCAGGAGAGAGTACGAGCCACAGAAGAAAAAGCCTCTTGAGGTGGCCAGATGCTCTGGAGCTCCTTCTAGCTGTCACTAGAGCAGATAGACAGGGACTGGCCTCAGCTCAAGTAGATCTTTCTAGGCAGACCCGCCTTAGCAGGATGTTTGGACAGGTGCCCTCAGAAAAGACTCAATCGGAGAGCCAGCGCTGATGGCCTGGCGGTTAAAGTTCAGTGTGCTCTGCTTTGGCAGCCCAGGTTCGGTTTCTGGGTGTGGAACCACACGACTCATCTGTCAGTAGTCATGCTGTGGTGGGGGCTCACATAGAAGAACAAGAAGAATTTACAACTATACACAACTACGTACTGGGGCTTTGGTGGGGGGTGGGGAGAAGAAGGAAAAAGGAGGAAGATGGGCAACAGATGTTAGCTTAGGGCGAATCTTCCCCTGCAAAAAAGAAAGACTCAATCTGAGGATATCACTGAGAACCACAATGTGTGCCCCTGCTGAAAGACCTAAGCAGCTCCCCAGAAAGCTTCCAGAAGATAGTCACATGCCACATAACAACGTTTCGGTCAACAACAGACTACATATACGACAGTGGTCCCATAAGATTAGTACCAGATAGCCTAGGTGTGTAGTAGGCTATATTATCCAGGTGTGTGTAAGTGTATTCTATGATGTTCATACAACGACAAGACACCTAATGACCTATTTCTCAGAACGTATCCCCATCGTTATTCAACACGTGGCTGTATATTAGACAAAAGTCAGATAGACCGAACCATTAAGGGTGGTTATCTCTAGCGAGGGAAGGAAGGGGGTGGGGGAAAGGGGGCAGAGGGTGGAATGGGAGAGGTTTTCACTTTTTACTCTATGTATTAAATTCTAGTTTTTTATGAAGAGTACATATTAAAGTATTACATGTGTAAAATGTATTTAATCAAAACCAAAAAGACTAAACAGAATCATCTGGATAAGGCACCTGGCACACGATAGGTGCTCAATGAACAGTAGCTGCTAGTATTATCATCATCATCCACAAACATTTCTTGAGTGTCTGTTATGTGTAAGTCATCAGATTTAGGCTCCAGCAAGAGAGAAGTACAAAGCAGAGGGCCTGCTCTCCCATGCACAAAAACCCCAAACCCCCAATGATGGTGTTGACTTTGGGTCCAATGAGCGCTGTCGAAAATAAAGCCTTGAAGGAGCTGGAATGAGAGAGAGCGTGTTTACAGCGGCCTCGTCAGCGGAGGTGGGGCTTGCACCAGGCATTAAGGAAAGAGGAAGATTTCAATAGGCAGAGAAAGGGGGAAAGAACATTCCAGTGGTAGAAAAGAGCTGGGTTCAAAGGGCAAAGGGGCTTGGTAGGCACGCGTAGAAGATGCTGAGTGGACATTTGGCTTGGCGAGGTCGGTCTGCAGGAGATAATCACGCTGGATCCAAGGCAGGCAACGGTGGGCCTCCCTCCCTCGCCTAAAATAACACAATCTCTGGCTCCAACCCTTCCGGTTCTTGGAAGGGGGCCAAGATGGGCTTTCTTAACAATTCTTGACCTTGTGGACTCAGCCTAGAATGGGAAGCAAAAAAAAAAAATCCTCTCCCGTAACCTCTGGGGCCCAAGTGTATGCAGGGCACGTGCAGCGAGTGGTGGGTGCAGAACGGAAGGTACGTGGGCATGTGTGGGGACTGACGCATGAGCGGGCACGTTGTAATGACATGCGGTATTTCCTGTGATTGTGTGCTGTCATATTCTGGGTTGAGTTACGAGCGCAGTGTGTGCTAACCCGCATTCCTGAAGGCTAATCTTTCTGAGCAGCTGAGAAGGGGGCAGAGAGAAACTGGGGCTGCCACAGTATCTTTCTACACAGCGCACCCTGTGCCTTTGATGGTCAAGACCAAAGCCCAGGGGCCGGCATGGGGGTGGGTGGCACAGGGTGGCAGCATAGAAATGTTGGCACAGGGCACTGACGTGATCAGGAATAAAGCTGGCAGCATTTAGATTCCCGACAGCACCAGAGTTGCCACTTCATCAGCAAAGTACTACCCCGTGGGGGTGCATTTGGCTGTTTCTAACGCACCCCCACTTCTTCCTGGATGCTGCCTGTGTGTATATATACACAGTGTGTATATAGAGAGCTGGAGATAAACACTTTTTTAAAAAGTTAAAGCTTGATTAGCTGAACACCACGAGGCCCTAGGAAATTGAGTTTAAGAAAAATTTGGATAATTGGAACAGCATATAATATCAAGAATGTTAAATACACAAGTCAGCTGAGCACACAGAGTTTATGGCAAGCTCTGATTAAAATGAAGTTTCTGATAATCAGAGTTTTAATGGCAGAGGCTCATTTGAATTTCTTCTGTCTAAGAGGGAGATTAGATAGCGTGTGCACAGAATATCTTGTGGTATTTTCCATTCTTCCCAACTCCAGCTGGGTCACGTGCATGCTTTTTAGGTATGTATTTATTTCGTAAAAAGTACTCTATCCTTTGGTCTGCCCCAAACGAGCGAAAAACAGGGCTTGCCGCAGATGTGTTTATCAGATTGCACTGCAAATGCAAAGAGAGGAAAAGTCTGCCTATCGTCTGAGTGATTTCAAAATCAAAGCCATCCCCGGCCCACCAGGAGCCGAAAGCAGCCAAGAGATAGGCCAAGTTTATAAACTTCCATAATATGTTTATTGCAAGGATGGCAATTACCCAATATCCCTGCCCTCCTGGGTCTCAGATCAGAATATTTCCACAAAAAGAAATGCATGTTTGACTGCATTTAACCAGTCATAATTCCAGATGTCTGGAATATTCCAACACCAGGCCTGGGGGTGGGGAAGAAGAAAGGAAGCTGCTGATCATTCTGTTGCAGTCTCCTCGTCGTTGTCATCGTCGTCGTCTGCAGAGGCATGTCTAGTGTGGCTGCTTGTGCCTCTTCCTCTCCCTGATGGCCAGGTGTCTCAGGAGCGGTCATTGTATTCAGTATTCAGGGGAAATGGCTGGCCCCAGCCACGGGCAGTCTTTCCTGTCCAGCTCTGGAAACCCGACACGTCACATCAGAGACGTAATTTCTTAATGAAATGGCTGGAGTGTACCTAATTTACGCCAGGATGGAAAACGCTGACGGGGCAGAAAGGACACTTGTTTCTGCTGCTGCAGGGAGCACATGTGGGCCACATCACTCAGGAATGAATCAGACCAGCGTTACGGGGCAGCCTGCTAAGAGAATTGCCTCTCGCTTGCTCCTCCAAAGTGTTATAGTTATTTACTGCGTGCCTACAAGCCGGCCCATTCCGCCCTCCTTGTTGGAGCACCAGCTTGTGTGAGTTCAATCATCTTCCCCAGACCCCTTTCTGTGCACAAAAAGAAAAGCAGGATTGTTCTACAGAATCATCAGTGGGAGTTACTCTGCCCTCTCCTCCGGGGCTCCTCTCGCAAACATCGCAACACCCAGTTAGAAAGATGCGCAGTACTCGTTTCACAGGTGGTAAGACTGACACACAGATTCTGCTTCCAGGACACCTCATAGCCAACGGGGGAGATTTTTTCCCCCAGCAAACTGAGTGTGAGATGGGTTGGTGAACTTAACCTCAGACTTGGGTAGTACCGTGTGGCCAAGGAGGTCGGGGCTTCTGCTGATGGCCGTGGGGCTGGGGACGGGGTCTTAAAGTCTGGAGTCTTTGTCCTCTGCTCAACACTGGGCCAAGAGGTGTCAGCCATGGCGAGATGCGAGAGAACTTTCTCCACTGGTCTCTGTGCCAGAAAGTCTCCAAAGCAGGGGAACACACGCCCTAAGTGGTACACAAGACCATCCTTTCGGGGCAGTGTTATGGACGAACTGTGCCCAGCCAAAATTCCTATGTTGAAGTCCCAACCGCCAGTGCCTCACAATGTGACCTTATTTGGACATGGGGTCTTTAAAGGGGTTATCAAGTTTAAATGAGGTCATTCGGGTGGGCCCTGAAAAATATGACTAGTATCCTCATAAAAAGGGGAAATTTGGACACAGATACACAGAGAGAGAAGACAGTGTGAAGAGACACAGGGGAAACGCAAGCCAAGGAGAGGGGCCTGGAACAGATTCTCCCTCACAGCCCTCAGAAGGGACGACCCCACAGACACATTGATCTGGGACTTCCAGCCTCCAGAACTGGGAGACAGTAAATGTCTGTTGTTGAAGCCCCCCAGCGTGTGGCACTTTGTTACAGCAGCCCTAGCAAATGCATACAGGTAGGAAAGAAATGTCAGAACTTTAGAACTTCCATTTCTACCGTTGTGGTAGTTTGGTTTATGGATCCTAATTTGTCACTCACCTGGAATAGAATTAATACCCTTTGCCATGAACTTTCCAGTGCCTCCCACCGTGGGAGGAATACACTCCCCCCGTCCAGTGAAGTTGGCCAAGCCCAGCTAACCTGCAGCCTGAAACAGCCAAGCGCGGCCACGATGAAACCCTCACAGCCCGCAGGACCACGAACAAGAGAAAGAAATGCCTATCGTTGTAAGTCACGGAGTTTCGGAGTGTGTGTCCTGCAGCGTCATTGCAGCAAGAGCTGACCGTGACAATGAGCAATATGCAACATGCAGATGGACACTGGGGCCTCATTCAGGCTGTATGTCACTGCCCAGCACCCGGTGTGACAGGCAAGGAATGCCAAGGGAAGAGTGGCAGTCCCATAACTTGGACAGCACCCACCTCTCATGATTTTTTACTGTCAGTAAATAGGCTGTTATGGGTGCCATGTCGAGTGGATTTACAGATTATATTACTCAGCTCTAACTAAACTCATCGTCACAAAATGGGCAAGGGGCTTGAAATGGCTCCTTCAAAGAAACCATGGCTTGAAGATAACACTGTGAATGTAAGCATAAGCTAGGAAGAAACTGGCAGAGCTCACATTCTCCAAGTTCGAGAGCTCTGCCAGCCACATTGGGAGGAATCAACACGATCTCACGCGATTTGACAAGGAGTACGTTTGAAAATTTTCAAACTTAACGGGAAGATCACTTGAAATGTGGATTTTCAGCTTGTATTGTTAATCATGGACCTCACACACATATATACAGCCTTACGATCTTAGCAAAAAGCATTCGCACGTGACTGTAACTTCTAAGTAAATAAATATCCATATAGTGGAGGGGGGGTGCTGAAAAAAATGTTTCACCGTTTGGGTTGAGACCACTTGAAAGTCACTTGAAACTGACCTCACAATATCAAGCTGATTTATTATCTTGTCGGGTGAGTTCCTTTCGTTTTAATGTTGAGGAATCAGTATGGTGCCGTCATTGAATAGGGCGAGGCCTGTCCTCTCGAAGCCCAGTGTGCAGAACCACGGGTTCTCCAGTGTTTTGTTGTGTTCACACTGCTTCTAAAGCCTGGGGGAGAGATGATGTCACGGAAAAAGTGAGGACACACCTCGCACAGGGCCTAATGAGAACCATCAGAGCCGGGAGCTGAAGCACTCTGCAGTGGAGGGGGCCAGGGCCCTCACGGAGGGCACGAAGGCCCTGCTGCCGGCCCAGAGGCTCCTTCCAGCTTCACAAAGTCCTGCAGGGCACACCTCTGCTGCCCTGCCCCGACTCCAACACCCCTACCGGAGCATGGAGGCAATGAGACGCACCCCACTCTCAACCAGAAACTTCTGAACCCATCAGTTTCCTCTCCCTGCATTGAGCAACTCTTGCTCTGGCTGTAGTCACTGAGCAGTCGCAGTTTTACGCCAAATTCTGATTAAAAGATAAAGTGTCAAATAATCTTGATCACTCCCTCTACTCCAGAAACTATCTTCCTCCCTTGAAGCCCTGAGCTCATTGCTATCTCCCCTACAGTGCTGACCCCATTTTGTCTTCAGGCATTGTCGCTTAGAGTTACGCGTGTGTGTGTCCTAGCTCAAGGATGTGGGCCAGGCCTCAGGGAGGTGAGGGCTTCGTCTTATATTCCTTTGAGTGTAGAATCTATTTAAGGAGCGGGGTGCATGAATGTGGTCCTTGTCTCCAGGCTTTTCTGGGGCCACTGCAAGTATAGGGTGACTGTATGGTTTGCAGGTGGAGGGGAGAACGCTGGTTGACCCCAAGGTCTCAATTATGAATCATTCTCATCAAGTCACGGGACGCTGCCCATGCTGGTGTGTTACTGTGAAGAGACCGGGACAGACAGGGTGAGGAGGGTTGTACCAGTCAGGGGTGGAGCAGGGATGCACACCACGACGAGGATCATAGAGCAGGAGCAAGACCTGATCCAACTGTGGGAGAGTCTGGGAAAGGAAGGAGCCGAAGGAGAAGTTGGAGGGTCAGAGAAGAGTCTAGCAGCAGAGTGGGGCCATGAAGGAGAGCTTGGGGAGAAGCCCATGGAAGATGTGTCTGTGTCTGGTGGCGAGCCTAGAATGGTATGGCTGTGACTCAGCAGGTTTAGCAGTCAGGAAGCAGAGCTGCATGCAGAGCAGGAGAGAACAAGGACAAGCTGGCACCTTCTAGGACCTTCCATCTTAGACTGCATTTAACCACAATGACCAGAGAGGAGTGGCAGCTATTTCTCTTCCACCTTCCAAATGTTGTACAAATTTCTCTTCTGACTAACTCTAATCTAGAACCATAAAAGGAACGGGATTCTGGGAAATGTCACTCTAGCTTAGCCAAAGTGACACAATACAAAACCACCACAGGGATCAAGATTTGAACCGACTGCCATAAAGTCCGCTGTCACAATTTTACACAGCTAGTTGGACTGCCATATTGTTCTCTCACAGTGCTGGAGGCTGGAAGTCTAAGATCAAGGTGTCAGCAGGCTTGGTTTCTCCTGAGGCCTCTCTCCTTGGCTTGCAGACGGCTGCCTGCTATTAGGCTGCTAGTCCTCAAACATTTCCGTGCCCCAGGCTCGGCAGGTGGACTTGGCTCATGAAGAGAAAGACCTTCATGGGACAGCCTCTTCCCTGTCTCAGCTCAGGTCAGACTCAACACTGTCTTTTTGACTTGCTTATCAGTAGAAAAGGATGATTTCTGCTTGAGAGACGCAGAGAGAGAAAGGAAAACAGCTAAGGGCCTGTGGCTGCTTGTATTTTCCAAAGATGGCCACTGCTAGGGAGTGAATTGTGTCCCCAAAATTGATATGTTGAAGCCCCACCCCAGTGTGCATGCACAGAGGGCCGTGTGAGGACACAGTGAGAAGGTGGCCGTCTGCAAGTCAAAGAGAGAGACCTCAGGAGAAACGAACCCTACCAACACCTTGATCTTGGACTTCTAGCCTCCAGAACTGTGAGAAAATAAATTTCCCTTATCTAAGACATCCAGTCTGTGGGATTTTGTCATGGCGACCCAAGCAGATGAAGATAGCAACCACAGTATCTCCCATCCCACAGGCTCTTCTTCAGTGTGACAATGACACTACAATAGGAATGATGCTTCCAGTAGTGGGATCTATGCCCTCTTCCTTTGAACCTGATCAGGGCTTTGTGACTGCCTCAACCAAAAGAATACAGCAGACGTGAAGCCATGTTACTTCTGAGGTTAGGTCATAAGACTGCCATGCACTTCTATCTTGTTCCCTCCGGACTGTCACCCTTAGAACTCAGCCACCATGCTCTGAGGAAGCCAAGAAGCCACATGGAGAGGCCACATGGAGAATGGACAACCCCAGCTGAGGTCCCAACAGCCAGCCAGCATGGACACTAGACCTGTGAGTGAGAGAGCCTTCAGATGATTGCAACTCTAGTGGTCAAGTTACCGCCTGTCCTTTAAGCTACCCAGAGGATGCTGTGTGAAGCAGAGACAAGCTATCCCCATTGGCCTTGCCCAGACTGCGGCTTTGCGAGCAAAATAAATGATTGTTGCTGTTTCAAGCCACTAATTTGGGGGTGGTTTATTACGTAGCAATAGATAACCAGAACAAAAGTCTCCAGAACAAATGCGTCCAAGAGACCACCTGGGAGAAAATGGAGCCGACTCAACATACAGGCTTTCCCTGCTCAGGGGACCTTCCAGGGCTCGGAGACCGTCAAGCTGACACAAACCCCCACAACAATGCGACAATCAGGCCTCCAGATGAGCGGTTCTCCGAAGGTCACACCCACTTTTACAATTCCTATTCCTTTTCAGGCGGCTCTGAAAGTCATCCCAAGGACATTTTTTTTGGTCAATGTTGATCAAGCTCCGGACAGAGTCTAAAGAGGGCATCTGTGCAGAAAGAAAATAGTGGAATCGGGAGGTTGGGCTGGAGGCCGGAAGAATTAAAGGTTAAACTCCAGGTTTGCTTTTGGTATTTATAGAATTTTCCATGCTTAGTGTGAGGGTTTTAAAAGCAGGCGGAGCAAGGAAGCTCCTTTCAGCTCTTTAAGGATTTTAACGCAAGGAATCAAGCCTGCCTGCTCAAAGTTTTAAAAGGCAGCATAATTAAGCTACTTTGTTGCTTCGAGTGATGCGGTAAAGGTGAAAGGGCTGCAGGAGGAGGCTCTGTGAAGAAAACAAAGCCAGACCAAACGCTGTCTTTCCCTACCAGGCACCCAGGGCTGTTGGCAGCCGGTCCCTAGGTTCTTGAAAGCCGTTTTTTGCCTCTGTTGCTGCCTGCTCCTGCTCTGGAGCGTGAGTGCTGCTTACATCATTTGACATGAGCCAGGGCAAGAATGGAGGTCGGCGTCCCGGCGCATTATGGGCGCTACCTAAGGATGCACAGGAAGGATGCAGGTGAAGGCAGAGGTAGCAAGGACCTGGCACTCAGCTCGCCCTGAGGCTGGAGGCCAGCTCACCGGGATGCACTTCTGTTTTGCTTTAAGCTTCTTCTTGCCTCCTTCCTCCCCTCTTATTTTCAGTAGAGAACATCAGAGAAACTCCTTTCTCTGCCTTTCAGCTTGCTGTTATCTGTGTTCAGGACGGGGATGTCTCCTTTTGTTTCCTGAAGCTTTGATGAGGGTGGGGACGGGGGTGAGAGGAGGAGAGGCGAGGCCTGTCCGTGCTATAGGCTCCAACTGCTTCTCCCGGGGAGGGTTTTCCAATATGGGTCCGGCTCCAAACCTTCAAAAGACGCGGGAGGAGAAGGCACCAAAGAACTTGTCTGAACTGGCGCTGCACCTCTTTATGAAAACCGAGTTACTTCCACGGACTGTTACACAGCTATTGAGGAGGGGGAGTATAAAGACGATGTGGCAACATGGAAAAAGGCAGGTGTGACATAACTTTAAATGAAATAGAACTCCAAACTGTGCTGGAAGTACTGGTGCAACTATGTTAAAAGTGGCTTAGGAGCAGTGGCTCAAACAGATACAGTGTGCCCATGTTCATAACAGCACTATTGGCAAGAGCCAAAAGGTGGAAACAAGCCGAGTGTCCATTGACAGGGGAGTGGATAAACAAAGTGTGCTGTATACACACGGTGGAATATTATTTGATCTTAAAAAGGAAGGAGATTCTGACACATGCTACAACATGGATGAACCTTGAGGACACTACGCTAGTGAAATAAGCCAGTCACAAAAGGACAGATATTGTATGCTTCCACTTATATGAGGCCCCTAGAGTAGTCAGACTCACAGAGACAGAAAGTCGAAAGGTGGTTATCAGCGACTAGGGGGAAGCGGAAGGGGCAATAATTACCTAAAGGGCACAGAGTTCAGTTTTGGAAGATGAGAAAGTTCTGGAAATGGATGGTGGCGATGGTTGCACAACATTGTGAATGCATTTAATACCACTGAACTATACACTGGAAAATGGTTAAAATGGTAAATTTTATGGTATGTCTATTTTACTGTGAAAATTAATTTTTTTAAAAGTGGATTAAGCAGATCGGTGATTGGCAGGGGTGGGAGGAGGAGGGAATGGAGAGTAACTGCTTAACAGGCACAGGGTTTTGTTTAGAAGTGATGAAAATATTTTAGAACTAGACAGAGGTGATGGTTGCACAACATTGTGAATGTACTAAACGCCACTGAATTGTTCCCTTTAAAATGGTTAATTCTATGTTATGCGAATTTCACGTCAATTTTTTAAAAGGTGGATTAGGAGGAGGTTGAAAGGGAACATGGAAAAATAAAAACTGTTCCAAGCATTACCATGATAGGACTATTGGTGAATTTATTTTGATTCCTGAAAAAATTGTTAAAACACAGTTTATGAGATGTATTTTTTTATGTGTTTAAGAAAAAAACTGTCGGGTAGAAATTCTACAATAAAAAACAGACCTTTGTCAACTATAGCAAAACCTCTTACCTTTTCTTAAGAGTTGTGGGGCAAGATGGTGCAAAGAGAAGAATCATAGGGAAAGAGAAACTGAGGACCGAGCTAAGATATTGCTCATTACCTTTTAATATATATTAATATGCATTATGTGTTACATGTATTGATATATTAATAATAAAGAATATATACAGTCATGCACCCCATAACAACGTTTCAGTCAATACCGCACAGCACGTACGACGGTGGCCCTGTAAGATTACTACCATACAGCCTAGGTGTGCAGTAGGCTGTACCATCGAGGTTTGTGTAAGTGCACTCTCTGATGTCCACACAATGATGAAATCACCTAACAATACATTTCTCAGAACATGTGTCCGTTGTTAAGCAACGCATGACTATTAATATAAATTGATAATAAAGAATATGAGATGAGCACAGTATGTCTTCGCCAATCAATCAAAAATATATTTTTAGTATCCAGTGCTCCCAGCATGATGTTGGGCCCGGTGGGAGGCCCAGAAGATGGGTGGGAGATGGCCCTCGTCCTCGTGGAGTGCTGCTGACAACGAGTGTGTGAGGTGAGAAAAGGGAGAAGGCCACAGAGACTGCCGGGGGGGGGGGGGCCCGCGGGGGGCCTGGGGGGGGGGGGGGGGTCTGCACAGGCCAAAGGGAGAGAGAGGGCCTTCGGGGTGTGAGGGCGCAGGCAGGGAGCCAGAACGCCAGTGTCTGTGGTCAGAGCCGTGTGCTGGGCGAGTCGAACGAAGCGCAGGTAAGGCAAGCCTTGATTGCCTTCCCTGGGAACAGACACTGCAGGTGTTGGCAGCCATATTTTCAGAAGGTTACTCTGCCCTGATGACAGCAGGCCCTGGATCCCCTTGCCCTTTTCCCCAGGGGCCTCGGAGAGGCCAAAGCACAGCCAGCCCCCGGCCCTGACGTGGATTACAGTAGCAGGGGCAGGGGGCAATTATGGAACCACTATTCTCTCAGGGATGGTTTATAGTTCCTCATCCCCAAAGGGAGCTCTTTCAGAGAATAACGGTATGTCTGGCTAAAGATGGAAGGCTGCACACATGCATTCACTCCTCTGCTTCATTCCAAGACTTCATGACAATGAGAGGAAAGGGATTTTTAAAAGGCGTTCACCTGCAAGTATCAAGAGAACAGGAAAGGAGAAAAAAGCCATGAATTTTGGAAGCTGGAAAGCAGAAGGTTATTTGGTGACTTACAGCAGCGCTGAGAAAGCTGAAACCGGGGGCCGGCCCCGGGGCTGAGAGGTTAAGTTCGCGCACTCCGCTTCTGCGGCCTGAGGTTTCGCCGGTTCGGATCCTGGGTGCGGACATGGCACCGCTCATCAGGCCATGCTGAGGTGGTGTCCCACATAGCACAACCAGAAGGACCCACAACTAAAATATGCAACTAGGTACTGGGGGGATTTGGGGAGAAAAAGCAGGAAAAAAAAAGAAGATTGGCAACAGTTGTTAGCTCAGGTGCCAATCTTGAAAAGAAAAAAATGAAAAAACCAAAAAGAAAGCTGAATCTGAAGCTGGCATGGGGAAAGCTGAAAAGCTATGTGGATTGCATCGCAGAACCTCTCCTTGCTCCAAAGACTCAGAAGTGGCAATGCCAGGTGTTTCTGGAAGGGGAGGTGAAACTGAGACTAAGAATGGGGGATCAACTGAAAGTCCATTTGAGAAGCAGTCAGATATTCAGATGCCTTCCCCCACTCTGTACACCTAAGTGACTGTCCCTTCACCACTCCCCATAACTCCAGACAGAAGACTGGACTTTCATTATCTGGAGAGGGTTAAAATAAAAGGGTCTTTGGGGCCAGCCTGGTGGCATAGTGGTCAAGTTCGTGTGCTCTGCTTTGGCAACCTGAGGTTCACAGGTTTGGATCCCAGGTATGGACCTACGCACCGCTTATCAAGCCATGCTGTGGCAGCAACCCACATACAAAATAGAGGGAGATTAGCACAGGGACAATCATCCTCAAGCAAAAAGAGAAAGGTTGGCACAGATGTTAGCTTAGGGCCAATCTTCCTCACCAAAAAAAAAAGGGGGGGGAGTCTTTGCTAGGAAGCAACTCAAGTGCCCATCAATGGCTGAATGGATAAAGAAGATGTGGTATATATACACAATGGAATACTACTCAGCCATAAAAAAGACAAAATTGTGCCATTTGCAACAACACGGATGGGCCTTGAGGGTCTTATGCTAAGTGAAACAAGTCAGACAAAGACAAACACCATATGATTTCACTCATATGTGGAAAGTAAACAAACACATAGATAAGGAGAACCGATTGGTGGTTACCAGAGGGGAAGAGGGTGGGAGGAGGGCAAAAGGGGTAAAGGGGCACCTACATGTGGCAACTGATGGAAACTAGACAATTGGTGGTGAATACGATGCAGTCTATACAGAAACTGAAATATAATAATGCACACCTGAAATTTACACAATATTATAAGCCAATATGACCTCAATAAAATAATTTTTTTTCCTGGGGAACATTCACCCTGAGCTAACACCTGTTGCCAATCTTCCTCTTTTTTTGACTTGAGGAAGATTAGCCCTGAGCTAACATTTGTGCCAGTCTGCCTCTGTTTTGTCACTGCCGCAGTATGGCTGACGAGTGGTATAAGTCTGAACCCCCTGAACTTAACCACTATGTCACAGGGCCAGCCTGGATAAAATAATTTTTTTCACAAGAAGGTCTTTGGATAGAGACACCAGGCATAGTTGAAAGTAGGATGCCCAGTTGAAAAAAGGGAGATCAGGCGTAAGTTTTCTTATAAATATTGTACTCCCAGCCAAGCTGTCCTGCCCACTCACCTCCTAGAAACTTGACATCAGGCTTAGATCCTCTAGGAAGGAGATGAATACTGACATCAGGGATTTCCCAATTAAAAGGCCAAGCCAGACCACATAGAGTGGTGGTTCCCCAACTTTAGCCTGCATCAGAATCCCCTCGAAGGTTTGTTAAGACACAGACTGCCGGGGTTTCAAATCCAATAAATCTGGAGAGGGGCCTAAGAATGTGCATGTCTTAGCAGTTCCCAAATGCTGCTCCTGCTGCCGTTCCAGGGAGCATACTTTGAAAAGTGTAGCTCTACAGTTGAAGTCTGCAACTGGCAAGCCGCCTCCACACACATAGAGGCTCCCAGCAGCTTTTTAGTGCCCTGATGTAAATGTGGACACATGACTCGTGATCACCAGACATCTATGGAAAACCTCCAACATGAACGCATGAATGACCATGGCCCAAACAAACAGAGGAAGCCAGCTGAAGGAAACAGAAACTACACTGAGAAGTGTGAACTTCTCTCACACACACACACACACACATGCACACCTACCTATCAGTAATGTCCCAGAAGAGACATTATTTTAATAGCATTAAAAAGAAGCATTCAGGGAATAAAACGAAACTTTCAGAGACTAAAAATTGAGCTATTGGAAATTTAAAATGTGACAGCAGAAATGAAAAATTAAGTAGATGGATTGGAATATAAAGTTGGGAGCATTTTCCAGAAAATAGAGAAAAGGAAAGGAGATGAGAAATAGAAAAGAAATTTTTTTTAATGAATTAGTCCATAAGTCCAAATAAAGGGAGTTTTAGAGAGAACAGAGAGACAGAAAGGAAGGAAACATCAAAGAAATAAGAAAATGTCCCATACCTAAAGGACACAAGTTTATAGATTGAAAGGACCATTGGAGTACCTAATACAATGGATGAAAATACTCCCACGTAAATACATGCGTCATTGTGAACTTTCAGGACACTGGGGACAAAGGCCCTAAAAGCTTCTAAAGAGAAAATATGTATTATATACAAAGGATTGAGAAGCAGCCTGTCTTTGGACTTCTCAATAGCAACTCTGGAAGTTGGGAGAAAATGCCTTTCAAAATCCCCAGGGAAAATGATCCAGCTTAGAATTCTATATCCAGCCAAGCTACCAATTAAGTGTGAGCCTAGAAAAATAACTTCTCTGACACACAAGGTCTCAAAAAGTTGCTGCCTGTGCATCTTTTCTCAGGAAGCTATGGGAGGAGATGATCCGCCAAAATGTTGGGAAAAGTCAAGAAAGAGGAAAATGTGGAATTTAGGAAACTAGGGATGCCACTCAAGATAGGGTCAGAGGGGGCCAGCCCAGGGGTGTAGTGGTTAAGTTCTCGCACTCCGCTTTGGCAGCCCAGGGATCGCTGGTTCACATCCCTGGCATGGACCAACAGACCACTTACCAAGCCATGCTGTGGTAGCATCCCACGTATAAGGTGGAGGAAGATGGGCACGGATATTGGCTCAGGACCAGTGTTCCTCAGCAAAAAGAGGAGGATTGGTGGTGGATGTCAGCTCAGGGCTAATCTTCCTCAAAACCCACAAACAAAAAGATAGAGTCAGAGGGAGTCTCCATGATGAGGGAGGGTGAGCCCCAGGTGACAGCTGAGGCCCAAGCACAAGGAGTGACCCACCTAGACAGGAGCTGCTAAAAAGCCTCTTCTAAGCCATGGCCAAGAAGAGAGACTTGAGTGTTTGGACACGGCTAGTAAACGGGGAGAGTTCGGGCTGCAGCAACCTTCTGAAACGGAGGCACCCAGGAGATGATGATAAAGCTCAGTGACGACAGCCTGGCCTGAATTCCGATTTTCCATGCAAAGATGAAAAGGCCTAGCTCCCGCCTCTGCCTTCCTCCACCAGCAGCCACATCCCCGTGTATATTTGGGAAGGCAAAAATATCTAGGCCAATTTTATCCCACTAAAAAGGGACAAGAATCATCCAAGTTCAAACTCTCCATCATCAAGTGATCTCAGAGTCTCCCCAGTGTAAACTTCCTAATGTCTGGGCCCACGGCGCCGTTGTGCGCAGGAGTGGAAGTGGTGATGGGCGATGTTCACGGTTTCGTTGAAGGAGAACTTGCTGGGGTATAATTAGATAACACAGATTCACTTGTCATTTCTTATAGGGAGGTATTTTCCTGCTACCTCGGAATATGGCATGGTATGTTTTATGGCCAGGGATTTTTCACTCATATAGGATCTCTTTCAGTGGTTTATTTAACGTCAAAATGACACCAAAATGGAGAGCAAGTGGGTCGACTGTTGGCTCCCCAGCCCCCCCACCAGAGCTGTAGGCAGGTGAGCATCGGTCACCTCGCATGTTGCCCTTAGTGGAACTGGCTGCTTTCAGCGATCTGCAGGAGGTACCCCAGTCCTCATCTGCAACTTTCAGGGCATAAAATGTAGGACTAGTCAAGATGGGAAACTATCTCAACAGGTTGAAATAAATAACAAGTCTTGGGGCTGGCCCCGTGGCCGAGTGGTTAAGTTCGCGTGCTCCGCTTCTGCGGCCCCAGGTTTCGCTGGTTCAGATCCTGGGTGCGGACATGGCACTGCTCATCAGGCCACGCTGAGGCGGCATCCCACATGCCACAACTAGAAGGATCCACAACTAAAAAAAATATACAACTATGTGCTGGGGGGGTTTGGGGAGAAAAAGCAGAGGAAAAAAAAAAAGAAGATTGGCAACAGTTGTTAGCTCAGGTATCAATCTTTAAAAAAAATAAAAAATAACAAGTCCTGCCTATTGTCCAAGAAAAACCACACCAAAAAACTCCATCCCGTCACTCCATGATATAATCAAGGACCAGGCCCTGTGGCCCAGGGCTTTGACCCCGCCCTGCTGCCTGTCACTCCCTCACAGGCCCACCAGCCATGATGAACAACAGCCCCAACACCTCCTGTGAGCTCCTTCTGGGAGTCGGCAGAACTTCTCCAACTCACCCACCCTACCCAACGCATCTCCTCTGTCCAGACCAGGGGTCACTTCCAGACTCAGCCATGCACAGGCCAGCAGCCCCCCATCCCGGGGCCTAGGCCCCCTACCCCTACCCACCTACAAAGGCATCTTTCTCCCAGCATCCCAGGACTGCTCACCCATCTCCCCTTGGGCTGTGGCCAAGGAAGGGTGGCGAAGGTAGATTATTCATCTTTAAATCTGATCACCTAGCAGAATCTGGCCTGGAACAGTGCTTAATAAATACTTGCTGAGTGAATGAATAAATGAATGAATGGACGAAATAAATGCATGGATGAATATGACTTAGGGGCTTTAGGAAACGCCACATGAATTTGTTGTGTCATGTGACTGCCAAAAAATGCTAATCCCAAAGGCTTATGCTGCATAGTCACGGTCTTCGACACTCCACCGGGGTGCGTTGACAGCCTAACGACTTTAATTTCTCTCTTATTTTGTTACGATAAAAAATATACAGAGGGTATGGTTGTCGTGTAAATATGAATAGACATTAATTTCCTTTTTATCTGTAGATTAAAATCAATGTGACTGGTCTCTCTGTTGACCATGCAGATTGCCACTTGTGAATGCCCTCACCTGGCCAGTACAACTGTGAATCGTGGTCACAGGTGGCACCCGCGCCGCTTCAGAAGCGCCGGAGGCCCCCTCCCTTCTCCACTGTCAGCATATTGTGACGCATGGCAGCTTACAGGTGTCTAGTGATGTGGATTTACTGATCACATGACCTAGTTTTAACTTAACTCCCAAATGAGCCATAGGGCTTAAGAAGATTCCTGCAAAGAAACCATGTGTTAAAAATAATACGAAATAGTACAAGCATGCCCGAACAAGATGGAGGTAGAACAGATGTTTCTTCTAGTACGAGCTCTTCGTCAGCCACATCATGAGGCCAAAAGAACCATGATCTAATCAGATCTGAGATGAAGTCGGCCCTCAAATTGAAAATACCAAGAGACAACTTGAAACACGAGTCCCCAGTCACTGCCGTTTTAATGACAAGCCTGGCCTTGAGTCTACATTGTATATTGGGACTCTCCGGTGAGCGGCAGAAGCCTCCAGAACAGAGGCCTTAACCGCAGATAAATACAGTGGAGTATAAAGGAAACCAACAATATTGAAATCATTATCAAATTATTAAAACAAATTTGTAGCTGTCTGTGTGCTTTTTTAGTAAATCATTCTGTGACAAGGTCCTGTAGCAGATCCAATCACGGCCATCATTTCATATGTTGACGAGCATATGTGATCTTTCAAAATATCTGCAACAATGGGAAAGTGATTTCGATTGGTGACAGAGTCGCAGGTACTGCTAATACCCCTGAGGTTTGCTGCCTACGTTCGCAATTGAAGGAGATGCTAAATTTCAGTCAGAGGCTAGTGAAAATGAAGACGGCATTTTCTCCCCATCCAATGCACAGACCCTGTGAATTCTATCCTCGAACCTCAGGTTAAGAGCCCCAGTGTGAAGGCTATTGGTCCGGTCTCTCACAACCTCACTACCAGCTGCTCCGTTAAGAATCTTTTTTTTAAAAAATCATAGCCAGCCTCCAACTGAATCGGAAATCATGCCTAAAAACGTTTATCACAAGCAGGCGCAAAAAACAATTCCGTCATCTGCTGTTGTCACTCAGCGAAGCGCCAGGTCCCTGCCTTGGCTGAAAGGTACACTGAGTACAGAAGGGACAATATTTAAGTGGCAGGAGTCCGCTGACCCTCAAGTTAGAACAGGCACCATGTCCTCTGGTACGTGGCAGGCCACAGGAGTAAACTGAGCCTGTGGCCTGGCCTGCCACCCCCAGCGTTCTTGGCCCCCGGGCTTGTCAGACTCACACACGCCATTCAGGCAACGGCAGAGGCGCTGGCACCATATTTCTAGCCGACTCCCATGTCTTGAACACTGCCTGTTTTATCAGCGAAAACTTATTTCCAACATTGATGCTAATTCGTGAACCCTAACTCAGCACCCCTGAGGTGTACATTCTTCATTAGTGGTTTTCAAATGTAAACCCACCTCTTCTACAATCTAGCTCAAAAACAGCGAAGACACACAAACGTGTCACACTATCTATACTGAAGCACTTTGCTATGGACTGAATCGTGTCCCCCCAAATCCATAGGTTGAAAACCTAACCCCCAATGTGACTGTATTTGGGCCCTTAGTGAGATAAGTAAGGTTAAATGAGGTCCTAAGGGTGGGGCCCTAATTCTATGGGACTGGTCCTTATAAGAAGAGGAAGAGACTCAGAGAACTCTCTCTGCACACACAGAGGAAAGATTGTGTGAGGACACAGCAAGAAAGGGGCCACCTATAAACCCGAAGGAGAGGCTTCACTGGGAACCGAATGTGCCAGCACCGTGATCTGGGACTTCCAGCCTCCAGAATTTGAGAAAACAAATGTCTGCTGTTTGAGCCCCCAGTCTGTGGTGTTCCGTTACAGCAGCCTGAGCACACTAGGACCCCTGGATGGCTGGGCTTCTGGCTATTCAACCAACAGCAGAAGTGACACTATAACTTCCAAAGCTGGGTAAGAAAAAGCCACACAGATTCTGCCTTATTTGGAGGCCAGGGGAGGGGGGGACAATTCTTCTTAGTGACTGAGTCACCTGGAAGAAGTCTTTTGTTATGGGTTAAACCGTGTCCCCCCAAAAGATATGTTGGCGTTCTAACCCCCAGTGTCTCACAATGTGGCCTTATTTAGAAATAGGGTCATTGCGACTGTGATTTGGCAAGTTAAGCTGAGGTTATAGCGGTGTGGGTGGGCTCTCATCAGACATGACTGGTGTCCTTATAGGAAGAGGGAAATTCAGACACAGACACCCAGAGAGAAAGGAGGACGCATGTGAGAACAAAAGCAGAGATTGGAGTGACCTGTCTACAAGCCAAGGAATGCCTGGGGCTACCAGAAGCTGGAAGAGACCAGGAAGGACCCTTTCCTAGACTAGGTTTCTGAGAGAGCGTGGCCCTGCCAACACCTTCATTTCAGACTTCCAGCCTCCAGAACTGTGGGACAGTCAGTTTGTGTTGTCTCAGCCCACCACTCGGTGGCACTTTGTCATGACAGCCCTGGGGAACGAATACATCCTTCTAGCCTGAGCCTGCCATCTGGGTGCTCCGCCAACAGTCACAGCTGAATCTGACCTTCAGCCATCCGGGCCCAGGTGCCAGTCAGGCAAGGGAAGACGCCATCTTGGAAGTGGATCCTCCAGCCCCAGCTGTTGACTCTTCGCACTGAAGTCCCAGATGTCACGGAGCAGAGACAAGCTGGCCCCTTTATGCCCTGGCCAAATTCCTGACTGACAGAACTCGTGAGCTGTTATTTGGGTTATTTTATGCCATTAAGTCTTGAGGTAGTTTGTCACGCAGTGATAAGTGGAAGAGATACTGTCATTGAAGGGAGGGAGAACGGATGCTAGACAGGCAAAAACAATAGTACAGAGCATGTTTTTCCTGTGTTTCTACAGAAGGTGCTCTGCAAGAAGTCACCGTGGCCGTGTGCTGCTGCTACAACCATCCTTGTTCCTTCCTCCTTTCGGCCTGGGAAGGCAGAGCTGGCTCCGTGGGTGTGTGACCTATGCAGCCACACAGGGCCCCGCACTCAGAGGGGCCCTGCATTTGGTTCAGTGCTTTGCTGTGGCTGAATAGAAAATCTGAATAATGTTTTGAACAAGGGGCCCCACATTTTCATTTTGTACCAGGCCCCACAGATCAGGTAGCAAATCCTGGCTGGAGCTTGAGCGGCCACGTTGAACCACAAGATGACTTTAGGAATGGAGGACCCGCACCACAGATAAGAGAAGGGTGACAGAAGAGTCTAGATCCGGGAGCATTTCCTAGAAAGGAGCTGCCATCCTGGTTTTGGATGGCCTTCCTCCAGACTTCTATCTTGTGTAGGCCACTGTTATCGAGGGCTTTGAGTTCCACCGAGTTGAGACTGTGGGAATATGAACTTTCAGTCTCCCAACATCCATTCTGGAAAGACAGCTGTTGAAGCAATGTCTACACATCTCTTAAAACCTCATGTAATACTTGAATCTTAAAACCTCATGTAATACTTGAATTTTTTTTTAAAGTAGGCCTAAATACCATGAGAATGGGAACTTATTCAAGGGGAATAGATAGTCCTTTTGTGACCTCCTCTTATATGACTGGAGGCTGCTGGACATGTCCCCTTTAGGTCATTTACCTCCATGAGCACAGTCAGCTGTGACTGAGCTCTGAGGGAACTCACCCCCCATATTAGTTATCATAAGAAGTCACCCCAAAATGTAGTGGCTTCAAAACAATAATAATTTATCACATCTCTTGATTTCTGTGGGTCAGGAATTCAGATAATTCTTTATCTGAAAGACAAAGGGGGAAAGCTTGTCTCTGCTCTTCCATGTCTGGGGCTTTATCTGGGAGACTCGAAGCCAGGGGCCCAGAAGATACCCTTCCATGATAGCTCACCCCCATGGCTGTTGGTTCCTCTCCATGTGGACCTCTCCATGAGGCTGTTTGAATGTCCTTCCAACATGGCGGCTGGCTTCCCCCAGAGCAAGCAACACAAGAGCGCAAGGCGAAAGCTGCGGTGCCCAGCAGGCTGATTACAGACAACACTGCTGCATTGTAAACTTCAAAGTGGCTAAGAGACTAGATCTTAATTGTTCCCGCCACTAAAAAGAAATGATCATGAGAGCCAGCCCTGACGGCCTAGTGGTTAAAGTTCAATGCTCACCACTTCAGTAGCCCGGGTTCACTTCCTGGGCACGGAACCACACCACCCGTCTATCAGTAGCCATGCTGTGGCGGTGGCTCACATAGAAGAACTAGAAGAACTTACAACTAGAATATACAACCATGCACTGGGGCTTTGGGGAGGAAAAAAAAGAGGAAGATCGGCAACGGATATTCAATGGCTCAAGGTGAATATTTCCCTGTAAAAAAAAAAACTCTGTATTAAAAAAAAAGAAATATAATTATGTGATGTGATAGAGGTGTTGGCTAATGCCACAATGGTAACCAGATTGCAATATATAAATGTATGAAATCAACACGTTGTACGCCTTAAGCTTACACAATATTATATGTCCATTACATCTCAGTAAAAATACCTTAAAAAAAAGAAAGCTGCAACACCTTTTATAACCCACCTCAAAGTCACACCCCAGCACCTCTGCAGGAGTTTATTAGTCACAATAGATTCAGAATAGATTCATGCTAATTTGGTGTAGGAGGGCATGGCACAGGGACAGGAATACTAAGAGGCGAGGCCCAATGGGGCCATCCTGGAGACTGGCTACCACACCCCTCATCATCTCTCTATGTAGATAATGATGAATAATAATGACAAGGACAGTAGGTCAGACATATCATGGGTTCTCCCACTCACGACTTTTGAGAAAGATGTTGGCCAAGAAACATTATCTTAAAAGATTTAGGATGTGGCTTCCCTTCCCATATTCATTCAGGAGGGGCCTGGCCCCATCATCTTGACCATAGTAACGATCATCATTGATGTCCTTGTGGTCAATTACTGAGCATCTCTCTATGCGCTGGGCTCCTTATGCACCAAGTGTTAGGTGTTCTACAAATGTGATGTCTTTTAATCTTGTCCAAATCTTGGAAAAGAAGGTATGAATAGTCCCATTTTACCAATGAAGAAAGTGAGATTCAAAAGGTTAAGCAACTTTGTAGCCAGCCAGTAATGGAACCAGAATTCGGATACAGGGCTCTCTGGGTCTTTGTTCTTTGTCACGGTGCCTTCCAGTCTGGGTTCTCCAGAGAAGTGGAACCAATAGGATGTGTCTGCAATGTGTGTGTGTGTGTGTGTGTGTGTGTGTGTGTGTGTGTGAAAGGAGAGACAGAGATATATTATAAGGGATTGGCTCACATGATTTTGGAGGCCATCAAGTCCTAAGATGTGCAGTCAGCAAGCTGGAGACCCAACAGAGGCAACAGAATAGTTCCAGGAGAGCTGATGGTGGAGTTCCAGTCTGAAGGCCTTCAGGCTCAAAGCCGAGGGGGAGCGGATGTTCCAGTCCAAGTCCAAAGGCAGGAGAAAACCAGTGTCCCAGTTGGAAGGCAGCCAGGCAGGAGGAGTTCCCCCTTACTCCCAAGAGGGTCAGCCTTTTTGTTCTATTCAGGCCTTCGACTGGTTAGATGAGGCCCACCCACATCAGGGAGAGCAATCTGCTTTACTCAGTCTGCTGATTTAAATGTTAACTTCATCCAGAAACACCCTCATAGGCACATCCTGAAGAGCAACGTTTGACCAAATACCTGGGCACCCCGTAGCCCAGTCAAGTTGACACCTACAATTAGCCATCACACTGTCTTCCATCAGCTCAACTTGTTTATCCTTGGACGTTTTTAGCTTGTAGTGCCAGTTTTTTTTTTGTTTTAAAGATTGGCCCTGAGCTAACATCTGTTGCTGATCTTCTTTTTTTTTTTTTTCCTTCTTCTTCTCCCCAAAGCCCCCAGTACATAATTGTATATTCTAGTTGTGGGTCCCTCTGGTTGTGCTATGTGGGACATCACCTCAGCAGGGCTTGATGAGTGGTGCCATGTCCACACCCAGGATCCGAACTAGCAAAACTCTGGGCTGCTGAAGCAGAGTGTGTGAACTTAACCACTCGGCCGTGGGACTGGCCCCCTTGTAGTACCAGTTTTGCTCTTGCATGGCCTAAATGTTATGCTTTAAGGAGTCCTACCCTCACGCATACATAATGTATGTATTTTCATAATTGTATTGATGTTGATAACATCTCCTCTTAAATTAACTGGGGGAAAATAAGTAGAAGAAATGACAAAAGGAGTATTAGGGTGTCCTAGTCCTAAATACTTTTCCTGAATAGATTTTGGGAGAAAAATCAATAAAAATACCTTAACAGGAAAATACTTTAATAGTCTAGGGCAGTGGTTCTTAAACTATGAAGTGTATCAGAATCACTCATGGGCTTGTTAAAACACAGATGACTGGGCTCCACTCCCAGAGTTTCTGGTTCACTAAGTCTGGGATAAGGCCTGAGAATTTGGATTTCTAACAAGTTCCCAGGTGATCCTGATTCTGCTGGTCCAAGGCTACATTTTGAGTAGGAAAATGCTAGGGGAAAAAGTCTATAATGTATTCAGAACTGATATGGCACTCAGGGACTCATGTTTCTTCTACTTTGCCACTTGACCATTCTATGCCACCTCATAGTCCAAGATGGCTGCCTGAGCTGCAGCCCTCAGGACTAGATTCCAAGCAAATGTTAGAAGGAGCAGGGAAAGACCCCTCCCTTTAAGGACACTTCCTACTTCTCAGAAGTCGCATGCAACACTTCCACTTTCATTCCATTGACCAGAACTTAACCACGTGGCCACACCTAGCTGAAAGGAAGCTGAGAAATAAGCGTTTTTTTTCTCCGGGAGGCTATGTGCCCAGCTAAAATTCTATTACTTATAAATAGTGGGAGAAGGAGCTATTTAGGGACAATTAATGGTTTCTGCCATGGGGAATCTTCCAGCTTGTTTGGAACAGGAAATAATTCGTTCCGTGTGTCAGTGAGTGGCCTGGGCCTACCTCCCCTTCTGAGGCAGAGGCACAGTCCACGTCGCCTAATAAATAAGACTGAGAACCTTGCAAAGCCTACCCTGCTAATGGCTGGAAGAACGAAGATGAAACTCCGGAGCTAGATGTGGGCACTTTCACGTTCCCTCGCACTGGGTTGGTTAATTGGTTATCCTGTTAACTGGATAAGAGGTTTCGGTCTCCTCTGGTTCACTTGCCTCGTGAAATCTGGGAAGGACCAGACGTCAGCAACTTTAGGGGGAAATGTCCTCTGGAGGAAAGACTTGGAACTCCAGCGATGCCCGTAATTACACTTGTTCCGTTCTAGAGAGGACACCAAATAAATAAGCTTTTAACAACCCCCAGAAGCGTGCCAGATGCGAGAGGCTTGCTCGCCCGCCCAGTTCTGGGCTCCAAGGTGGAGGATGGGCCTTCAAGATCTCGCAGCTCAGGGAGAGGAGGCGTGGGAAACAGAATTCAGCCGAGTCTAAGCCAAAAGTCATTTGCTTCAAATGCCTGACTCAGTGGCTTAATTTTTAAACGCAGCTATGGGTGGTAGAACAGAGATGCACAAAGGGATCGCTGTTCCCTGATTAACCCTTCTAGCCACTGGGTGCCACTATTGATTTGTTGGCTTAACCAAACTGTAAAAAACACTTTACTACGGGGGAGGGGGGGCAGGGGGGGTGCGGCGGGGGTAGGATTCTCGATGTAGATTACTTTGGTAAAGCAGGAAGTGAAAGTTCGACCCCCAAAAGGCCTGTGTGTATATATATTCCCTTAGATGCATGTTGGTTACTTTTTCTGCAGACTTCCTCCCGCCAGACAACATCCTTTTCTTTCTCCGTCATAGCCCCTCCTTGATCTTTCTCTCATAATGAATTTTAGGGTGACACCTTAAGAACCCCTTCGACAATTATAATGTTTTAAAGTACCTTACAGCTCTCAAAAAAAAAGGAGAAATATGTACACACTCTACAGTTATACATGTCATCATCATCAATGACACATGCTTATTAAGCGCCTACTATGTGCCAGGGCTGAAGAATAGAAAAATTGACACAGCTCCTGCCAGCAAGCGTTTATACTCTCTCTGTTAATGAAAATATGACATACAGTCAAGAATAAAAAGGCAGGCAGGTAGAGAGGGAGGGAGGGAGGGAGCTGCGGCCAAAACCACTGGGCTGTTCATCCAAGGGTTAATCTCCTTCTATGCTCCCAACTCCACTCCATCTTCCTCCACGGCCAAGCCCAAATTTTGTTCTGGTGTTCACCCTCCGCTGTGGTCAGGGAAGGGGGCCCCCTCCCCAGTCCCAGGGGGGTGAATCCTGCTTGGTCTAATCCAGCTACAGTGGCCTCATCTCCCTCACCAAAGATGGGTTGAGCATGGCCCTGTGACCCAGTCCTGGATGATGGGACCCGAAGTCAAACGCACTAATAAAATACTCACAGAGACAGAGGTGTCCATTTCTTTAAGCTGAACGTGCGATGCCTGGCATGGCTTTAGTCGTCTTTAGGCCAAGAGGAGAGTCGCCTCCAACAAGCCAAGGAGAGCCGAGCAGAGGGAGGGGAAGCCCCTCACTCCCCAGACCCTCCCCCCGCCCCGCCCCAGGGACCGAGCCTGCCTCAGGTGTTCTTCTCTTGTGAGCCAGAGCTCCCTTCTGTCAAGGCACGTTTTGCTGGGTCCTCTGTTCCTTACAGCTGAAGGCACTCCTGGTGCACTGGCCACATCCACCGCCTGCTTTACGCACGTTGTCTCCTTCAGCTTAAACCGGCCTGTGAGGAAGACGTTTTGAATCCCACTTTAGGCATGAAGCAATGGAATCTGAGCGGTTAATACCACATCCATCGTCACCCTGGTGGAACACTATTTTAAATACAATCAGTGCCCAGTAAAGGTGCCATGGGCGACTGAACGACTGAGCTGGGGCGTAGATGAGTGGCTGAAGGGTACAGCCATTTCGGGGCTGGGAAACACGACCCTGTGTGGGAGGCACCCTGTGCCAATCTTCTGACCACTCCTTGACTCTCCAGCCTAAGCTGCTTCAAATTCACTCCAAACCACAGTTTTCTCTGTTTGATCAAAAAGCCTCTGATCAAAATCCAGATTGAAGACTACCCTTATGGCCAGGAAGTCCTTCCTAAGGTCTGCCTTCAGACTCAGCTGTCCGAGTGCAGTTTGGTCCCCCGATCAGGGCTCGAGACAGCCCTGCCTTCTGCCTTCTGTTTAGCAGGAGGGGGAAACAGTGCCCTTGGATCCGGCACCCCGCCCTCCAGGCAGAGGCGCGACTATGCAAAGAAATCTCATTGGAGACAAAGGCTACTGGCTCCGGGTGGCCGGGTGACCGTCTTCACTGAGGGTCCCAGAGCTCTGGGGCCAGCACCCTTCACACGGCAAAAGCAGGCTTCTGCTTGCCCTTCTTTTGTTCTGCGTCCATGGCAGGCCAGCAATGACAGTTCGGCAGGCACATCTCTCTGGCTCGCCACCCAGTTCCGAGGCTGGGACTCCAGGGCTGTCCTTCACCCGGCGCCACACCACAGCAGATCACCGCCAGCTTCCCGAGGGCGGTGTTCTAGGCGAGGAAAATTGCTCCCGAGATTGCTTAAGGCCCCCGGGGAAATGACAAGGAGAAATTAATCTTCCATCGCTAATCTTCCTCCGCGGCTGCATCAGAACTGCTGCCTGCAGGAGCTCGTCGCCTGGCTCCTGCAGGGGCCCCAGAGCCCTCCACACTTCCCCTGGGAAGGGGGCAGGGCAGAGGTCAAAAGGGGGCACCGGGCGTGATTCTCACACACCCTGCCCTGTGCCTACATGATGGAATTACCACCCGTTTGGTCCAAATCACTGATATTTGACATTGAGGGTCCGCCTACACCTCACCCTCCAGGCCCACAGGATCTGGGCCCTCCTCCAGCCTCGCTTCCATCTACCCCTCTGGGCTCCAGTGCCCCACCCACTTCCCATTGCAAGGCCTGGACCTCGGCGCGGCCCTCTGCCGGGAACACTTAGTTGTCACAGGCATAATGACTCTCATGTCCATGTCCCTGCCAGCCCATGAGGGCAGGTACCTTACCTGTCTACTTTGCCACCGTACCTCTAGCACCTAGCCCAGGGCCTGGTGTGTACCGAGGACTCATACATCGTGTGGATGAAGGGAACCATTCCTGCCACTTAGGCTATTCAGAGCATTGCCCTGGGCACTTGGAGATAAAGAATGAACACGTGACTTCCATCCTCATCAAGAGCAGAGCTGATTTACCTAATCTGCACCAGTGACCCCAGGGGTTAGGTACAATGGTTCTCTCCATTTTACAGAGGAAGAAACTGAGGCACAGAGAGGTTAAATGCCTCGTGCAATGGAGGCCATCCACCCCAGAACATATGCCCGTGATCTCTGTGCCACCCCTTCTAGATGGTGGCCTGTTTGAGGACAGGACAGCTCTTCCCTGTCCTCGGCATTTTCCCTAGCCCGGGGCAGTCCAGACTCTCAGGAAGTCCCCGTGACCAACTGTCTGTGATTCAGCCCAAAGCAGCCCTCAGCCTAGCTTCCACGGGCTTGCATTCGAGGGCAAAACGAGACAGAGAGTGAAGAAGAGATGCAAATCCCCCGGGAATCAGGGAATTGTCCAAAATAGGCAGATAGATTCTTTTCATTTTCCTGCAGAGCTTTCCCAGTGAAACAGAAGAAAACTGGGGCTGGAAAGTGAGTGAAGCCGACTCACTGGCTCCACGACTGGGAGACGCGGGAAGCAGCCTCTGTTGCCTCTGGCGCCCTGAGTGACTGTCTCCGTTAGGACTGCGCTAGGACGCAAGTAAGCAAGAACTCCATGAACTGCGTCCTCAACAAACCTAAGGGTTGTTTTCCTCACATAAGGAGGAGTCTAGAGTTAGATGTCTATAGGCGTGTGTTCAGCGACTTACAACGTGAGGAACAGTGTTTCTGTGATTCTCCTGGCCTCTCCTTCTGGTCTCAGGACCACTGCTGTAGCTCGAAGAGCATGTTCACGGTCAAGGCAGGAAGGTGGGGGGGGGGGGGGGGAAGGACCAGCACCAAAAATACCTGTTCGTTTCAGAAAGAAGTGAAAACTTTCCAAGAAATGGTCCATAAGACTTCGGTTTATGAGCCAACAGCTGGCAGTGGGTCGAAACTGTGAAGGGAGCCAGGAAAGAGAGTATTCAGCCTTTCCACCTTGTATGTCGGGGAACGGGGTTGGGGATGGGGGTTGCTTGAGGTTCCCCGAAAAGTAGAGCCTGAGACAAGGACTTGGGTGCAGGGTACTTATTTGGAAGGTGGCCCCAGGAAGCATGGTGGTGGGGGGAGTGAGACTGAGGGGGAAGCCGATTCAGGGGGTCTTCATGGGCAGCTGGGGGCAGCTGAGGCTCGATCCCCCTGGGGACCTGCTGAGGGGCCGTGTGAGGCACACCTCAGAACACATCCCCCACTCCAAGCAGCCAGCTCTGGGCGGCCGGCTCGAGGGTTCCCCATGGTGCTGACTCCGTGGCGTTTCCTGGTTGCATGGTTACAACAAGATCCCTGGTGCCAAAGAAAGCCCATAGGCCGAGAAGGAAAGAGGACAGGCGCGGTAGGCATTCCAGAAACAGCTCACGGCAGCTGCCCATGAATGCGGGCACGGCAGAGGGGATCCGGAGATGGACATCAATAGTGTCTGCTATGACACTAATTGCCAGAGGGACTCATTGGCCATCCCCTGTCGTCTCTCCTCGATCCCACCCATCAGAGCCCCTCGTTGCAGCCCTCTCCCTGCCAGTCCTTCTCTGTATCCATTCTCTCCCTTACCCCACCTACCCTCAGACAGGCCCTTTGGTACTCCAGAAAGAATGTGATGCACAAAGTTATGCCAATACTGTAACGATATAGCAACAACAACCACATGGGTATGGCTCCTCAGAGTTCACCACGAACCTCTACATGCATTATTTTGTTTAAAACTCGCAATATCACCTAGCGAGGAATCTGAGGCTCAGAGAAGTTAAGTCATTTGCCCAGGGATACTCAGCTAGTAAGTTGACCGTGGTTAAGTTCACGCCCTCCTCTTCGGCAGCCTGGGGTTCGCTGGTTTGGATCCTGGGCGCAGACCTATACACCACTCATCAAGCCGTGCTGTGGTGGCGTCCCACATGGAAGAACTAGAATGACCTACAGCTAGGATATACAACTATGCACTGGGGCTTTGGGGAGAAAAAAAAATGGAAAATTAGTTCAGGGCTCTTTTGGTGAGAAGATAGCATCCCACAGGTCACAGTAGATAGTGTCAGAATCAGGTTGAATTCTGGGATACTCCACTGGTGTCCAGGGCATTGCTTGTTGGTGGCATGGGGAACCCCCCTACCCCCTACAAATTTGAATTGGAATCTGGACACTTTTATTTGCCAATAGCCTACATTAATGAGGGGCAAGAACTGGCTTCTTGTTCACCAGCCAACCCTGTGTGATCTCCCTTGGATTCCCTGAAGACTTTTTTTTTTTTTTTTTTTGCTGGGGAAGATTCACCCTGGGCTAACATTCACTGCCAATCTTCTTCTTTTTTTTTTTTTTTTAATGTATGTGAGCTTCCACCACAGCATGGCCACTGACAGATGAGTGGTGTAGGTCCACACCCGGGAACCAAACTAGGGCCGCCAAAGCAGAGCATGGGAACTTAACCAATAGGCCACTGGGGCTGGCCCTGAGGATTTTTTTTTAAATAAACTTGGACAGGTCCTCCTGTGGTCACTTAGCTCTCCTATCTCCACCTTTATCTGTCCTGATTTGGATCTGTACCCCAGTCACAGTTTAGGCCGTCTGAGGCCTCCACGTGCCATGATCCTTGGGCAGGTGGTAAGGGAACACCCTGGTAAAAGCCAAGAGGCTTGCATAAGGCTGTGTCACACAGGACTGCACTCGGCCGCCCACAATGGCAAGTCAACAACTGCGGTGGCTTAACAGAAAAGGACCTGACTTTTCTCCAGCAGTAAGAAGTCAGGGTAATGGAGTCCAGGGGTGAAAGGGAGCCCCACAAAGGCCAAGACGAGGCCAGGGTCTGGCTGCCTGGCCCTCTTCCAGCCTTGGCAGTGGCAGCTGCATCCAGCCCCAGGCAAAAGGAGAAAGCAGCAAAAGAGGCAGTGCCCGCAGACTTCTGATGGCATCCCACCAGCTAGAGCAGAGTCACATGGCCACCCCTACTGCTCAGATGCCTGGGAAAGCTGGTGCTCGTCTCTAAAGCCTTGTTCTAAAGGACTGTCGGCGAGGGGCAGTTGAAATGGGGGTTTAAGGGGCCAGCCATACCTGCCCTGATCTCTTTTGGACTGATGGTATGGCTTTTTCTTTTGTTTTGAGACATAACTGACATTATATTAGTTTCAGGTGTACAACATAATGATTCAAAATTTGTATATACTGCGAAATGATCACCACAATAAGTCTAGTTAACATCCATCACCATACATGGTTACAAAAATTTTTTTCTTGTGATGAGAACTTTTTTCTTTTCTTTTTTTTTTTTTTTTGAGGAAGATTAGCCCTGAGCTAACATCTGCTGCCAATTCTCCTCTTTTTGCTGAGGAAGACTGGCCCTGAGCTAACATCCGTGCCCATCTTCCTCTACTTTATATGTGGGACACCTGTCACAGCATGGCTTGTGAAGCAGTGCCATGTCCGCACCCGGGATCTGAACCGGTGAACCCCAGGCCGCGGAAGTGGAACATGCGCACTTAACTGCTGAGCTGATGAGAGCTTTTAAGATCCACTTTCTTAGCAACTTTCAAATATGCGATACAGTGTTGTTAACTATAGTCGCCATGCTGTACATCACATCCCACGACTTATTTACTTTGTAACTGGAAGTTGATGCCTTTTGACTCCCTTCACTCATTTGCCCACCCCCCACCCCCGCCTCTGGCAGCCACCAATCTGTCTTGTGTATCTATGAGCTTGTTTTTTGTTGTCTGGTTTGCTTTGGGTTTTGTTTAGATTGCACATATAAGTGAGATCATACAGTATTTGTCTTCCTCTGTCTGACTTATTTCACTTAGCGTAATGCCCTCGAGGTCCATCCATGTTGTCACAAATGGCAAGATTTCCTTCTGTTTTATGACTGAATAATATTCCATTATTCATTTTCCTTAATGATGTGTGGTTTCTGTTACATGACATAGAACCCCCTCTGGAAACTGGCTTAAACACTGGTTGGGGAATGTATTGGTTTGCATGACCTTAAAGTCCAGAGGTAGCACTAGCTTCAGGCAAGGCTTGATCCAGCGACACTATAATGTCTCCAATGCCTAGTACCTCTCTATTTCACTGTTCTGTCTTCCGAGGCACAGGCTTTCTCCTCAGGTTTGCTCTGTGAGGCAGATGCTCCCCCTCCCCCATTCCTTATCCCCTCGGCCTGCCTGAGCAGCTGCAGGAGACAGTTCACTGTGCTCTGACAACTTCCTTCCTCCAGCGTGTGCATGTCTCTAATGCTCTGCCTGGCTACTTTCTCCTGCACCAAGGGAGCTCGTGCTGCTGAATGCTGGGAATTGATGCTGGGGAGACCTCTCCCCTCCCTGCAGCTCCATATGTGGCTTGCACTGTATTTCTATTGGCCAGTGCTGCTACAGCTTCTATAGCAGACTACAGCCTGTGCACCAAATCGGGCTAGCCATCTGTTTTGTAAATAAAGTTTTATTGGAACCCAGTTGCACCCATTTGCTTTTATACTGTCTGTGGCTGCTTTTGGGGCAACGGCAGCATTGAGTAGTTGCAACAGAAATCATATGGCCCACAAAGCCTAAAATATTTCTCCTCTAGCCCTATACAGAAAAAGTTGGAGGATCTCTGACAGAGAATATTGACCTTAGGAATATTTCTAGGCTGCAAAAATATTACTGGTTTTTGGGAAAGAGGAAAAGTTTGGTTATTTTGGGAATGTATAAAAATATATATATTTAATATGTGTGTGTGCATCATGTGTGCATGCATGTGTATTTTGGGGTGGAAAAGGGCAGATGGCAGCCATGTGGAAATTAATGCTTACAGTACTGTGGACACTTCAGCCAGACATTGAAGTCCCTGCTTCCAAGTAATGACCGCCCGAACCAAAATGAATTTTGACTAAAATGAGAAGTGTTTCTAACAAGCTCTTAACAAATTGCCGGAGAAGTATCAAAAATATTCTTTTTTTAAAAAAGATTTTATTTTTCCTTTTTCTCCCAAAGCCCCCCAGTACATAGTTGTGTATTTTTAGTTGTGGGTCCTTCTAGCTGTGGTATGTGGGATGCCACCTCAGCATGGCCTGACAAGCAGTGCCATGTCCGCACCCAGGATCCAAACCAGCAAAACCCTGGGCTGCCAAAGCCGAGTGCTCAAACTTAACCACTCAGCCATGGGGCTGGCCCCTCAAAAATATTCTTGAGCCAGCCGTGATGGCCAGTGGTTAAAGCTTGCTGCTCTCATCACTTCGGCGGCCCAGGTTCATTTCCTGGGCACGAAACCATACCACTCGTCATCTGTCAGTCTCCATGCTGTGGCGGTGGCTCACACAGAAGAACTGAAAGGACTTACAACTAGAATATACAACCATGCCCTGGGGCTTTGGGGAGAAAAAAAGTTCTTATTAGGCTCAGGGTGGCAAAGTAACTTGCCCAAACTCACACAGCTTGTAGGTAAGAGAGCGTGTTCTCCAGTCTTCTTCTAAAGGAAACTGTGTTAAACCTCCAAAAGAAAAGGTTACTGAATAAAGTGAAGGTGACAGATGAAGCTGTTGTTAGTCTGCCCAGAACACATTCTCGTATCCTTTCCTCTGACACCACCCCATCACCCTTGGTGGATAACTCGAGCTGCGGGCCTCTGGTGTGGCTGGCAGTAATGACATCCCCATTGACCCCCAGGAATTAACACATAAGCTAGGCCAGAGACACTCTACTTCCTTCCGGACAGAGCAGTTGGCTCCAGGGGTGGACCTTCCCCCCGAGCCTGGCCAATTGGAGAGCTTTCCTAGAATTTTCTAAAGAGGAAGCGGAGGGGTAGCTGTAAGGGTGTGATCCTGGGCTTCTCATTCCACTTATTATTGCCGCTTAACAAATTATATTAAAGTGCAGCAGCATAAAACCACCATTTTATCACGCTCACACGTTCTGTGGGTCAGGAACTCTGACAGAGACAGCGAGGAGGACTTGTCTCTCCTCCCCAATATCTGAGGCCTCAACAGGGAGGACTTAAAGGCCAAGAGTGATTCGATGATGGGACCAGAATCATCTGGAGGCATCTTCAGTCACATGCGGTGGTTGATGCTGGCCATTAGTTGGGACCTCAGCTGGGGCTCTTGGCTAGAACACTCTCAAGTGGCATCTCCACGTAGCTTGGGCTTCCTGACAGCATGGCAGCCTCAGACTTCTGCCACAGCGGTTCAGGACTCCAAAGGCAATCTTCCAGCAAACAAGGCAGAAGCTGTATCGTCCTTTATGACCTTGCCTTGGAAGTCATACAGTGTCACTGCTGCTGTAGTCACAGTCTCACCCAGATTTGTGGGTAGAAAACATAGACCCCATTTCTTAATGGGAGGAACGTCAAAGTCACATTGTAAGGTGAGTGTCTGGGATAGGAGATATTGTTGCCACCATTTTTTGATAAGACAGTCGTGCGTTGCTTAACGACGGGGATAAATTCTGAGAAATGTATCTTTAGTTGATTTCGTCGTTGTGCAAACGTCATAGAGTGTACTTACACAAACCTAGATGGTATTGCCTACTACACACCTAGGCTCTATGGTGTAGCCTGTTGCTCCTGGGCTGCAAACCTGTACCGCATGTTACTGTATGGAAGACCATAGGCAACTGTAACACCATGGTATTTGTGTATCTAAACATAGAGAGGATACAGGAAAAATATACAAAATGTTACACCCGTATAAAGTACTTACCAGGAAGGGAGCCTGCAGGACTGGAAGCTGCTCACTGCTGGAGACCTTATCAACACTGTACACTTAGGCTACACTGAATTCATAAGAATCGTTTTTCTTTCTTCAGCAATAAATTAACCTTAGCTTACTGTAACTTTTTTACTTTGCAAACTTTTTACTTTTTGTAACTTTTTGACTCTTTTGTAATAACATTTAACTTAAAACACAAACCCAGGGGCTGGCCCCGTGGCCGAGTGGTTGAGTTCGCACGCTCTGCTTCTGCCGCCCAGGGTTTCGCCGGTTCGAATCCTGTGCGCGGACATGGCACCCCTCATCAAGCCATGCTGGGGCGGCATCCCACATGCCACAACTAGAAGGACCCACAACTAAAAATACACAACTATGTACCAGGGGGCTTTGGGAGAAAAAGGAAAAATAAAATCTTAAAAAAAAACCCACAAACACATTGTACAACTGTACAAAAATATTTTCTTTCTTTATATCCTTATTCTATAAGCCTTTTTCTATTTTTAAAATTTTTTATTCTTTAAATTTTTTAGACTTTTTTGTTGAAAACTAAGACACAAACACACACATTAGCCCAGGCCTACAGGGCTGGGGTCATCAACATCACTGTCTTCCACCTCCACATCTTGTCCCACTGGAAGGTCTTCAGGGGCAATAACACGCATGGAGCTGTCATCTCCTATGAGAACAATGCCTTCTTCTGGAACACCTCCTGAAGGACCTGCCTGAAGCTCTTCTTGGGGAGGTGTCACTCTTTTCAGAAGTATGTCCATGGTGGTTGGCTTGGTTTACTTGGCCCAAGCAAGGCCCTCGGTGTGGTCATAGATGCAGTCCTTCCAGAAGTGCATCACTGTCTTCTCGGTTGCAGCAACAGCCTGGGCAAAGGTCCTCCTCAGGTAGTAGGCTTTCAAAGCTGCTGAAACTCCTTGATCCATTGATCGGATCAAAGACGTGGGGTTTGGAGGGAAACTTGGAAACACTACTTTGACCTTGGGATGAAGGTCACCAATAAAGGGAGGATGTCCAGGAGCATTATCAACAACAAGCAACATCTTGAAAGGTCTGTGACTCTCCAAACAGTACTTCTCCATTTCGCTGGCACAGCAGTTCAGGAGGGCACCTTGGAAGAAGAGCTGGGTCGTCCATGACTTCTTATTGCTCCCGTAGTGCACTGGCAGTGTGTGCTTATTGATATGGCTGAAGGCCCTGGGCTTCCCACTGTGCCAGATCACAAAGGGCTTCCATTAGAGCCTGCAACATTGCCCCCGAGCGAGACTGCGATCTTGTCCTTAGAAGCCCTGAAACCTGGCATTCACTTGGCCTCTTTATGGGTGAAGGTCCTTTCAGGCATTTATTTCCAGAATAGGGAAGCTTCATCCATATCGAATATTTGCTCTGGTAAGTAATTTTCCTCCACAATCAGCTTATCTAGAGATTCCAAAAATTCTTCCGCTGCCTTCACATCAGCGCTCTCAGACCCACCACCCACTTGCACATTGTGTGATGAATAACGATTCTTGAGTCACTTAAACGCCCCAGAAGTAGCAGTAAATTCCACATCACAGTCAGGTCCAGCCTTTTATTGCAACATGGCAAACACACTTTTTGCCTTGCCCATGCTCGTCACGGTGCTGAGAGAGATATGCTCCTGTGTCTGGTCTTCGACCCAGGTCACTAGAAGTTTCTCCGTGTCTGACATAGGCCCTTCTCAAATTTTTGTTAGTCTCATTGCCCTCAATGAAGCGGATCCTTTAGCAGCTTCCATCACTTTGTTCTTCTTCTTCAAGATCACAGCTATGGTGGAATGGGCCATGCCCGACTGGCGAGCAATAACCATCACTGATTTTCCACCTTCGCAATCTTCAATCACTTTTTTTTTCCTTAATCACTTTTAATTTCGTTTCCAGGTCAATCACTCAACATGGCCTCTTGCTGGCAACATTAGCAGTGGATTTTGCACACTTAGGGGCCATGATGAACAAAACAACATGCGATCAAATCAAGCACAAGAGAAAATGATGTAGTCAAGAGACACAGTGAGCACGAGATATAAGCGGCGGCTGCTGGTGTGACAGCATACTGTTTCACAGTGAACTTTTTTTTTTTTTAAGGATTGGCACCTGGGCTAACAACTGTTGCCAATCTTTTTTTTTTTTTTCTGCTTTATCTCCCCAAACCCCACCCCCCGTGCACAGTTGTATATCTTAGTTGCAGGTCCTTCTAGTTGTGGGATGTGGGACGCTGCCTCAACGTAGCCTGACGAGTGGTGCCCTGTCCGCGCCCAGGATCCGAACCCTGGGCCGCCGCAGTGGAGCACGCGAACTTAACGACTCGGCCACGGAGCCGGCCCCGAACTTTTTTTTATATAAGTAGAAAGAGTACAGTCTAAAATGATGATAAAAAGTATAGTATAGTTAATATATAAACCAGTGCCATAGTTGCTTATTATCATTATCAAGTATTATGTACTGTACATAATTGTATGTGCTGTACTTTTATATGTCTGCCGGCACAGTAGACTCGTTTACACCAGCATCACCACAAACGCATGAGTAATGCATTGTGCTATGACGTTCTGATGGCTATGACGTCACAGGGAATAGGATTTTTCAGCTCTGTTATAATCTTACGGGACCACGGTCATATATATGGTCCGTCATTGACCAAAACGTCATCACATGGCGCGTGACTGTATAATCTGCCTCTCTCACGGTAGCCATGTTCTCTGCAAGAACAAAGTCAAGTATCTCAGTGGGAGAGTCTGGACAGAGGACCTGGCAGGAGTGCGGTCCCCTGTGTCAAGACCTGAGGCCCTGGTTCCTGAAATTACTCTGTAGATGTTAGAAGCTACTCCGGTCTTCTCAAGATTTCTTTTTTGCTTAAACAACTTTAAATGGGTTTCTAACACTTGCCACCATGTGTTCTGTCTGATAAAATAATTAATGATTTTGAGACTGAGAGGTTTCATTCATTCACCAAATATACATAAACACAAGGTAATGTGCTAAGTACTGTGTGAGGACAGCACAATGAGTAAGACACAGCCCTGAGTCACCCACAAGGGGTTTACAGGCTATATGAGTCAGCTTGGGCTGCCGTAACAAAATACCACAGACTGTGGGGCTTAAACAACAGAAATTTATTATCTCGCAGTTCTGGAGGCTGGAAGCCCAAGATCAAAGTGTCAGCAGGGTTGGTTTCTCCTGAGGCCTCTCTCCTTGGCTTACTGACGGCCTTTCCTCTGTGTGCGCACAATCCTAGCGTCTTTCTGTGTGTCCAAATTTCCTCCTCTTATAAGGACATTAGTCAGGTTGGAGTAGGAACCACCGTCACGGCCTCATTTTAACTTAATCATCTCTTTAAAGGCCCTATCTGCACATGTAGTCACATTCTGAGGTTTGGGGGTCAGAGCTTCAATATATACATTTGGGGGGGCACAATTCAGCCCGTAACACAGGCTGTTGGGGTGATAATTGTGGGAGACTGCAGTATTAGTCAGCAAATATTCACTCACCTTCCCCTCCCTCTTGAGATGGTGTGCTGTCCTGTCCCACTGACTTTGGGCTTGACCCTGTGGCTCGCTTGAGCCCGTGGAACGTGAGGAGCTATGATGCCAGCAAAGGCTGTAAATGTGCTTGCATCGTTTGCCTTCGTGTTGCTCTCTGGTGATCTGCTCTCAGGTGGGAATGCCCCAGAAAGCTGCTGGTGCAGGAAGAAGGAGGAGACACGTGGAAAAGGCCCAGAACCAAACTACTGAGGGCAGCCAAACTCCCCCGAGATCAACAGAATTGCAGCTGACCCACCCACTCACAAACAGGAAATCAACATTTTAAACCCCTGGGTTTCGATGTGTTTTTAAAACTTTTGTTACCCAGCATTACTGCGGCAATAGCTGACTAATGTGATGAGTACTAAAGTAAATTACTCTAGCATGTAGAGAAAAAGCTGTTTCTCTAAGCTGAATTCTATTTCACCAAAGATTTTGAATAGATAGAACCCCTTTTCTCCAAATGGTTAAACAGGAAAGCCATCAATTATTTTCATTATCTAACGTACTCGACAGGGAGGGCACATTTTTTCCCAAACACGTTGCATATGTTTTTACTTTCAAGAGGATTATTACGATTTCGTGAGCATCAGCAATGCGTTAAGTGCTGACCTGGGATCCCAGGAAGTGTAGTTCAGGCTCAGAACCTTCAACGCTGGAGTCACCTAAGGACCATCAGACAGATGAGGTCACGAGCTAAGAATTTCTCAAACATGTGGAAGGATTGTAACTATGTAATTATGCGGGTGATTAGAAGCCAAAGCTCACGTACCAACAGTCTCAGGTATGACTCCCTACATACGTCCGAACAGAAATTTCTCAAAACTTGCACGGCCCTGGTACGGCCGCTTTCTTATTTCTAATCCTATGAATCTGCTCCCAAAGTTAGAGGCACGTCTTACACCCAACAGGGTTCAGACACTGGCAGCGGCATTTATCCATTCTTATTCTTCTGATAGCCTGCCAGGATCCAAGATTTATAATCAACTGCATGGGATTTTGAACATTAGTTGAAATTACACTTTATATGGTCTCCCGATCATCTGTCTTATTTCATTTGGGCTCACCCGTTTCCATTGCATCTATAAGCAAAGGTCACGACCTCTTTTGAAAAGGGCTCGATGGAAGGGAAAATAGCAAGTCTACGTGTTGAAGTAAAAGAATTTGGTTCATAAAATAAAACTAAGGCGACAGAAGGCAAAGGGAGTTTCCGCTGTTTGAAAAGGGGCTTTCTCAGCACAAGCTTGGAAAAAAATGTTGATGATTTATGCAAATTAGAGAGAAAATGTGCCCCGAGGGATCTTGGCACAGAAGCTCAAGTCGGAATTCTGGATTCGAGGCTGGCGGTGTCTCTGATTCACTCTGCGACTCGGGCTGAGCCGTTTAACCTCTGTTTCTAAATACCCTCATCTATAAATGCAGGCTAACAGCACTGTTCTTCCTGCCCCTGAAGGGGAGGCAGTAAAAATGAATGAAATGTCGGGGAATTACTTCTAAGAGCCATCGATTAGAAATACAGCATATGGTCTTCATGAGAGCTTGTTTCTGCCACAAATTTTTCCCTGCTCCCTATGATCGCTCCAGCTAGAGTGCCACAGAAATCAACTTCTCTCTGCAGCTATCTTCACATGCCGCTCTTAAAATCACAGAGGTCTTTCAAACAGAACTCCCACCCGCCCTGGGTGTTCATTATGAGGCCGTGGCTCCTGGCTCTTTTCTACACAGAGCCACACAGCCCGGATTTTCCGAGACGGTGGTGATTTAAAATATTCTGTCCCATTGTCAGACCATGTGTTGGAACATGTGTCAGATCACGTGTTCTGATCATTGCTTCAGAAAATATGGTCGCTCACACCTTCACGGGAAAGGAAGCACCTGCTTGCTGCCTAAAGTCCTCCTTGGAAAGGGATGGGAATGAGCAATAAAGCCATAGAGACACCGATTGATTGATTGGGCAGTAGATATATAAATAGGGGAGAGGAGAGTGCTAATCTGACTCATCCTTTACTATGTGCCGAGCTGGGGTGGGGCAAGTTATCTATTTATTAGGTAGCCAAGCTTGCACTGGGCACTGGGCTAAAGCATGGGAAGTAATAAACAACCTCCCTGGCCTGGCAACTTGCAGTCCAGTGAGAAAGACAGACAAGTAATTAACAAGCCGAGGACGTGCTTTGGGGCTGTAATGAGAGCAAGGATGGTTTGTGGGAAGGCACGGAGGGCTTCACAGAGGTGGTGACATAGCTGAGTGTCGAAGGATGAGCAGAGCTCAGCATGGGGGTTAAGAAGGAGCAACACTCCAGGCTGGGGAAGAGCCATGCAAAGACCTTTTAGCAAGCTCTGACGGTGCCCCACCCACGTCCCTCCACACCCCCCAGAAGGCACCTGAAAAGACTTCCCAAATACAATGAGGACTTCCTGAAACTCCATCAGAAGATGTTCTCTGGCCTCTGAAGCATGCTCAGCTGGCCACCATATGTGCGGGCAGATCCTAAGAGCTTGGTTTCCCAGAAATAACCCTCAACTAATGTGGAATGAGAGCTGGGGTGTGCTGGAGCAGTGGAACTCACTCTGGAGAGCCTGATTGTTACCTACTCAGAAAATCTGCAAGCCAATGGTTAAACCATTGGTAGCATAGAATCGGCCACAGTGGGGATATTTATATCATGACAATTGGCAAACACTATTAAATTGGGACTTTCTTTGTTCTCCCAGAAAGCTGGTTTACCAGCACACCACAGGATGGGAGCTGGTGGATAAACACTCTGGCTTCCTCAGCCCTCACTGGCACAGTTCTGAGGGGTGTGCTACACAGGATTCCAGAGAGGCACCAGCAGGACTGAGCCCCAGTTGCCCACATCAGTAATGCACACTTTCTTGACCCTCCTCCCTTTCCTGTCTCAATTCTCACTCCCTCCCTGTGCTTCCTGGGATCACCTCTCTTATGCCCAAAAATCCTGGGCTCAGGGTCAACTTTTGGAGGTACCCAAATTAAGACAGGCATGGAAGAGAGAGAGAGAGAGCATGCACGGTGCATCAGGAGTGAGCAGGACAGTGATCGTGGAAGGCTATTACATCATGCAGAGGATGTTGAACTCAACCAAGGCGTCTCAAGGTCTTGAAAGAATTTAAACAGGGAAAAGATGGCAAGATCAAGTTTGCATTTTAGGAGGGTCAGCCCCGGGGGCTATGTGACGGATGAATGCAAAGGGAGTGAGACCAGAGGCAGGAGGATGGTGGTGATGGTTGTGCAACAATATGAATGTACTTCATACCACTGAACTGTACACTTACAATGGTTAGGATTGTAAGTTGTATGTTACGTGTATTTTACCACAATAAAAAAATCGGAGGTGGGAGTGCCAAGGACTAGGTCAGTAAGAGGGTTCAGGGAAGAAATGATGAGGGTGTCAGACAACCATGGGAGGAGCCATCCACATGGAACACAGTGCAGTTGTGCTCCCCACAGCACTGCTTGTGGACAGAACTCTGAGCATGGCCGGCACTGAAGGAGCAGATACCAGAAGAGGAGGCTGGGAGAGAAATTCAGAGGGAGAGGGGGATGAGACATAAAGGATAGTGTCAAGGAAGCCAGGGGAAAGGGGACATCAAAGAGAAAATGTCACCAGTGCCACAGGCCAAAGAGAGGTGGTTGTGAGGATTAAATAGATAAGGGTTTAATATCTGATATAAACTTCTCATTGAAGCCTCAGAAGAGCCCTATGTTAAATTCCGTGACCTTGCTGAATTCCTTTATTAACTTTTTTTTTTCTTTCTGCTTTTTTCTCCCCAAAGCCCCCCAGTACATAGTTGTATATTTTAGTTGTGGGTCCTTCTAGTTGTATGGCATGTGGGACACTGCCTCAATGTGGTCTGATGAGCGGTGCCATGTCTGTGCCCAGGATCCAAACTGGCGAAACCCTGGGCTGCTGCAGCAGAGCGCACGAACTGAACCACTCGGCCATGGGGTCGGCCGCTCCTTTATTAACTCCAACAGTTGGAGTGTAGGTTCTTTTGGACTTTCCATGTGCATAATCACATCATCTGCAAATAACGACAGTTTCACTTCTTCCTTTCCAATCTGAATGCTTTTTATTTCTTTTTCTTGCTTTCTTGCACTGGCTATGACCTCCAGAATAATAATGAATAGAAGAAGTGATAGCAGCCATCCTTGTCTAGTTCCTGATCTCAGGGGGAAAGCTTTCAATATTTTACCATTAAATATAATGTTTGTTGTAAGTTTTGTTTATACATACTGTTTATCAGATGAAGGAATTTCCATTCTCTTCTAAGTTTGCTAAGTGTTTTTACCATGAATGGGTATTGAATTGTATTTCTGGTTTCTCTGGGTGACCCTGGGAAAGTTACTTAAACTATAATTGTAAAATGACCTACTGCTTTGGCGTTAGATATATCTGGGTTCAAATTCCAGCTGTACCATTTTCTAACTGTGACTCTGGGCAATTTAATTAAGTTTCCACATATAGAAAATGGAGAGAATTATAGTAGCTCCCTCATAAGAATTTGAGATTTTTTTTTGTAAGTTCAAGAGCCCATGAGGTTGGTTTTGAAGCAGGACTAGAGTTTAACATCCAAATCCCAGGGACTCAGCTCTCAGATCCTCCACAGGGGCTGTTGTTCCCAAGAGCCCTTCCACCTCCCGCTCCTCGCTCAGGATTTCCCGGAACCCTCCTGACGATGAATGGGGATGGATCTGAGCTCTTCCATCCGTGTACTCACATTCTGCCCCCCAGGACCAAGGGCACAAATGAACGAGTGATTGGCCCACTGTGATAGCTCGTCTCTAAAGATGCCCCCAACGACCCATACCTCCTGGTATTCCTGCCCTTGTGTAGTCCCCTGGTTTTGAATCTGGGTGAGCTTGTCACTCTCTAGTAACTAAGTGAATCAGCAGAAGTGATATTGCAGGGCCAGCCCCGTGGCCCAGTGGTTAAGTTTGCGTACTCTGCTTCGGTAGCCCAGGGTTCACTCACTTGGATCCTGGGCGCAGACATGGCACTGCTCATCAGGCCATCCTGTGGCGGTGTCCCACATAGAAGAATTAGAATGACTTACAACTAAGATATACGACTATGTACTTGGGCTTTGGGGAGAAAAAAAAAGAGGAAGATTGGCTTGGCAACAGATGTTAGCTCAGGGCCAATCTTCCTCGCTAAAAAAAAAAAAAAGCATGGGCTCTGGAGCCAAAAAAGAAGTGATATTGCATGATGTCCAAGGCTAAGTCAGAAGAGGCTTTCTAGATTCTGTCTTGGCCTTTTGGAACACTCTCTGCAAGACCTGGGCCACCACGTAAGAAGGACTACCCCAAGACCACCATGCTGGAGAGGCCACAGGTAGGAGCCACATTCTACAGTCCCAGCTGAGCGCAGCCTTCCGGTCATCCCCACCAAAGCACTACACACGTGTGTGAAGCCAACTTGGACCCTCCAGACCAGCACATCCGCCACCTGAGTACCACTGAGAGACCCTAGTCGGCTCCATATAGAGCAGAAGAATCACCCATCACAGTACCGCCCCAATTCCTGACCCACAAGATTATGAGATAGAGTGACATAGTTGTTACATTAAACCAGTGAGTGGGGGGCTGTTCACTGTGCAGCGACAGTAAGCGGAATATCTACCGTATGCATTTAGTCTTCAGTCACGGAAATGTGCTAACAAACCCGTCCCCTGCTCAACCCCATGACATCTGCCTTGTTTGACCCTATTCTACCTCCTCGAGTTAATTTCAAACAAGCAGTGTTTAAGTACTGAGAAAATAGTGAGAGAAGGGAGTCATTTCACTCTAAATTTCCTGCATGTTTTGTGTCTTAAGTCCTTCTATTAACCAAACGGGGCACGAACAGATCATTTTCCTTGCAACCTACAACGTTGGCACCATTACGTCCAGTCATTTTTTCAGGCTGAGGAAATGAAGGCTGAGAGAGAATGGCTAACTCGCCCAATATCACACACCTAGTTAAATGGCAACCTTGGGACCGAAGCCCAATGCTATGAACTGCAAACCAAGCTCCTTTTTCCGTCGTGGTTGGGGAGCTTTTAGTTGGCAATCAGGGAAATCCATTCATAGAAGCACAAGGAACAGGAGGGAATTGATTAGAAGAACACAGGAGCAAAAGCGCAGCCAGGCCTCCAGGGGGGCTGGCCCCGGGCACCGAACCCCCTTCAGGAGCCCATCTTTGCCCTCTCTGGGGCCCCTGTTTCTGAAGGCGCTCTGTTACTTATTGCACTTCTTTATTATTCTCTGTCTTCCTGCAGACTAGCTGCCCCTGGCCTGGCATACACAGACTTGAACACAATGGCCCGCGCAGTCTGGCAGGGCTGCCTACATAATTTGCAGGGCCTAGGACAAAATTAAAATGCAGAGCCCCAGTCAGGGGTAAGGAAGTCAGTCTCCCCTTCCCACAGGCCCGCTGCCTCAACCCATGGTAGTCGATGGCCTCCAAGGGATCCCAACCTCCACGGTGGGACACACTCAGTGCCTGGACCTGTGGTGGGGGAGAAGCTCCTGCCACCTTGCCCCATCCCAAGATGCCATGAAACACACCCGACCCTGACCCTGCCCTTCCCAATGCTAGCACCCAGGCCCTGCCAGGGGCAGAGGGCGACAGCTGTCCCAGGCCAAGGTGGTGTGCGGGAGGCCGGGCAGGGGAGCGGCAGCGGGCATCTGAGAACCCACCTCAGGGAGGTAAGCCAGGAGGCGGCAGGAGGTGGGACCATGCAGGAGCCGAGGTTCCAAGCCCCTGGTGCGTGCTCCATCGCCCCACCAGACTTCACCTACCAAACACCAATGCAAAATACTACCATTCAGAATGTCAAGATGGCAACCGCAGAGCGTTAAACCCCAAGTGTAAGGCTCTTCTGAGCACGGGGCTGTGTGACTGCACTGGCCAGATGCCATGGAGCCAGCCCAACCCTGACTGACCGGCTTTCTCTCTCCTGATCCCCCATTCCCAGGAGAAAGGCCAGAACTGACTCAGCTAGGGGCAAGTTCCATGTGCAGCTACAGCAACAAAGAGGCTGTGGATCCCAACCCTGGGCAGGAGGTGAAGGGCAGTTCCCAGAGAACTGGGACGTGGACCAGGAATACACCCCAAAAGGTCTCGACTGAATCCCGTCAACCACTTACTAAGTATTTTCATACTATCTGCCACACACCATCTGTGAGTACACAAGCAGGGTGACTCGTTGCCCGCCCCAATAGCCATCTCCCCTCTTCCTTAGTAACTTGAGGCTGCATGTACCCAAGCTCAAAAGTAACATTTCTCAGCCTCCCTTACAGCAAGAGGCGGCCAATGAGACACAAGTGGAAATCACTGGGTGGGACTTTTGAGAAATCCTTATAAAGGAGACCGACTCAGCTGGAAGGGGACGCCCCTTTCACCCCTTGTCCCTCCCTTTCTTGCTGCTTGAAGGATTTAAAGCAGTGGGTAGCACGATCAGATGGAGGAGGTAAGTTTGGGGAGGGTGGGTTCAACTGTTCCGAGATGGGTCCTCAAGGCTCGGACTGAAGGCAGCTGGACAAGGAAGAGCATAGGATAGGTGTTAAGGAGGCAGGACCTACAGGATTTGATGTCAGGACCATAGCCTGCACCTCTTGTGTGCCAAGCAAAGTAGAGCGTAAACTCCATGAGGGCAGGGACCATGTCTTTTGCTTACCATTGTGTACCCAGGCCTACCACCATGCCTGATACAAAGGGGGAAATTCCTAAATGCTGCCCAAGAAAAGAATGAAGAATGAATGAAAAGTGCTCCAGAAGCCCTTTGGGGACTTTATTCCCAATCGGAAGCAGCTCAAGGGGTCAGGAGCACCCATTCCCTGGGAGCCCCTTATACCCAGGGAATGAATCCAAATATGGCTCCTCTGGCTTTGTGCCACCTGTGTGTGCACTCCATCCCCATGCTCAGACCCAGGCTGGGCTTTCTTGGGGCTTGGAGGAGGAAAGCCATAGGAATGCCACCTGGCACGAGCTTTTCCCAACTCTGGCTCCGATGCGCTTTGCAAGCCAAGTTAATGCCACTGTTTCCACAACATCACTTCCTCTGCAGCGTGAGAAAAGAGGAAGAAAACTCGCTATGTGACTCTCCTTTTCCCCAAGGGAAAGCACAAAGCTGTTGGAAACAATAAAAGCAGCCCTGTGTAAAGGGGAGACTTTTGTCTGTGCAGTCAGGGGTTGCTGCGCCCGCGACTTCCTGCGGGGACATTCGGCAGTTTTGCAGATAAATAAATGTTCACATTCAGAATGACCAGCCTAGAACACTTTTATGAGCCTTTTCTCCTCCCCAAGCTGTACACAGATAATAAATCAAATCAGCATCCCGAACCTCCAGTTCAGCATCACTTGTCACCAGGCCCCCCTGCACAAGGGGTAAGTGAGTTTCGGCAAGGCTGCTCTCTGCTACGACCTGGCCACGTGGGATGGAAGTCTGTGGCCTCCTTGGAAATCACCTGATGCTTCCAACCTGGGCTGGCCACAAGTTGAGGTCACAGGGTCCTGCTGGTCCCTCCAGACCAGGCTGTAAAAGAAGAGGCCAAAAGCCCAGCCTCAGAATCAAGATTGGGTTGTTACAGAGAAAATCAACGTTTTCATTTCTTGGTTAATAATTGTAGGAACGTGAGCCAAAATAGACAACTGTCAGAAAGAAAGACAGAGAGGGGCTGGCCCCGTGGCCGAGTGGTTGGGTTCACGCGCTCCGCTGCAGGCAGCCCAGTGTTCCGTTGGTTCGAATCCTGGGCGCGGACATGGCACTGCTCATCAAACCACGCTGAGGCAGCATCCCACATGCCACAACTAGAAGAACCCACAACGAAGAATATGCAACTATGTACCGGGGGGGCTCTGGGGAGAAAAAGGAAAAAATAAAATCTTTAAAAAAAAAAAAAAAGAAAGAAAGAGAGAGAGGCAAGGAAGGAGGGAGGAAGGGAGAGAATGGAGGGGAAGGGAGGGAGACAGACTATATCAATAATCAGAAACAGAGACTAGGCATTTTCCTCCTCCATATTCCGCCTAGTACAGTGACTTACACCGAGAGCCATTCAACAGATGTTGGAGGAATCAAATTGGAAAGGCGAAAGTTCACTTTCAGGTAACTTGAAGTGAAACTTGTCCTCATTTCAGGTTGCCCAACTAGCGACCTAGAAGAGACAACTGGCTAGGTCTAGAAAAGGAGGGGAGGAAGATAACAACGTAGCATAAAAGTACATTGTACTGGATTATCTAAATAGAACAACTTTTTAAAAATCATATCCTCTCTTGGGCCACCGGAAGGAGCAGGACAGCACAGAACACCAGTGGCAGCTCTCCAAATTGCAGATGTGGTCCCACTGATGAGCATCTCAGAGCTGTTGGTTAAGGTAGACTACTGCCTTCCGAGAGGTGTGACCTCACAGCTGGTGAGGGGCTGTGACTTTGAAGCAAGCTGCACGGACGGTGGTGCTCCTTATGTGGTCCGAGAATTAAAAAATAAGCACTGAGCTGCAAGCCACGCTCCCCTCACCCCACCACCACCCGCCTGTGGAAGGGAAGCCAGTGAGCCATGTTTGGTGGGTATACACTCCTTTCTTGCTATATGTTCAGAATCACTTCAAATGCAGTTCCAGGCTGCCTGACCCTGAGCGGAAGCCTACAGAGAAGGAACAGGGTGGGGAAAAAATGGCTGAGACCAAGTAAAAGCTGCTTTGGGTATGTGCCCCAGCAAGTTCAAATGCTGCCAGGCTGATTGGCTGAGGAGCAGGGGTGGGAAGTTCATATATTTTTGAATAAGAGTTTCCTGTTACCTGCAAACATTCAAAAAACAGCTAGAGGTTTTATTAAGGTAAGACAATCCTCTTAGAAGGAACAATGGTTGGCGCTGTTTTCTCTAAACTCACTTGCCATCCATGATTCTGTCAATCACTTATTCAGACACCCATTCCTTCCACTAATATTTTTCGAGTGCCTCTGTGCCAGCCACAATGTAACGTACAAAATATGGAGCCATCAAGCGAACACTAAGTTTCGTATTGTGGGTGGCTCTGTGATTCCAAGGTGAGCGCTATAGCATAATGGTTAGCCACCCGAGGCTCTGGAAAACCTGCGTTCAGATTCCCACTAGGTCATTTAATTAGCTGGGTGACTCTGAGCGAGATACTTAACTGACCTTTGTCTATGCCTCACTTTCTTGATCTGTAAAGTTGGAGGGCTTGTCAAGTACTTAGAAAAGAGCGTGGAAGTCTGAGCTACTATTTTTTAGAGCGATACCTCCACCCCAGCTCTGCTGGGTGCCACAGCCCACCGCTTGGTGGTATTTCGGAGGCTGCCCGGGCGCTCTGCTGCTGGGCCGTGACCCTGGAAATCGGGTCAGACACTAGTCAAGGCGGCATTTGTGTGTGTGTGTGTGTGTGTGTGTGTGTGTTGGGAGGAAGGGGGGCTTTCTTTGCGCGCGGCTGCCCGTGTTTCCCCAAGGCCTCCGGAGAGTCTAAAAACTCACTTCGGAGGAGAGGAAGGAGCATGAAGTGGCTCTTTCGATCTGAGACACCCCCTCCCGGAGAAATCACCCCCTCCCCCCAGCCCAGCGCGGAGTGAAATCTTAGAAGCCGCCGCTGCCGGGTTTCAACGGAATGCCGGAGTCGGTAGAAGCCGGAGCTGGTCCGCCCGAAGGTCAGCGAGTTGTTTTGAGTTCTCGTACCCGGAAGGGGGGGGGGGGGCAGGGAGGAGAGGACGCCAGGGCCCGAGAGACCCCGCGTCAGAGCAGAAATTGTTTGTGCTCCGGAACAGGCAGCTCAGCGGAAGCCGCGACGGGGGCGGGTCACGTGCTGCGGTGGCGGCGCAGCTGGCGGGGGAGCCGGGCTGGGACAAGGGCCGGGCCGGGCCGGGCCGGGCGGGGGAGGCGCGGGGCGGCGGCTTTCGCAGCCGAGGGTGGAACCGGCGTCCGCGGGGCGCTGGGAGCGAGCGGCGCCCCGAGCGCGGGGCGAGGGAGGCGCGCGAGCTATGGAGGGACTGGTGTGGGAGCCGGGGTGCTTGGAGCTCCGCGTGGTGCGGCACAGGCGGGGCGAGGGATGGCTGGGCGGTGGCGTGGGGGTGCGGCAGTGGTCCCCCCGGCAAGGGTGGCGATAGCGGGACTGACGCGGAGCCTGCGCGGGCGTCTGAACCCCGAGAATGGAGGCGCGGCTCTTGTAGTCGCCGGCCTTCTTTTCTTCTTGCACGCAAATCCCGGAACGACCGGAACCGCCATCCCTGCCTGCGTCCCAAGGGCGCCCCATTACGCGTGGGGGAGGCTGCATCCAGCGGGTCAACTCCGGGCGGGGATCGGCTAAGGCCGTGGCCAGGCAGGGCTGCCGAGGTGGCTCCGCGGAGGGTACCACGCACACGCCTCCTCCTGCCCCGGAAGAGCGGGCGCGGGAAGGCGCGGGCCATCTCTGGGGGCTCCCCGGGGTTGTGGGAGCCGTGCGGGGCCGCAGAGCGGGAGAGGGTGCTGTAGAGAAACCGTCAGCCCCGCCTTGAAGACAGGGGTGGGCCTCGTGGCTGGGGGTGAGGAGACTCACGCTTCTCCAAAGTGGCGCGCGCTACTCCAGCGTGGGAGGGAAAGGACACAAACTTGGCCATCCGCCAGAGCCCTTGAGGACGCCTGACTTTGGTCTCCCCCCCGGAGTGGCCCGAAATGGCCCCCCACCCGGAGTCCATGAGGTTCAGGTCCGAGGCCTGGAAGAGTGGGGGAGTGTGGTCAGGCCTCGGACGGAAAACCCACCCACGTTCCTCTCCGATGCCACGCGGGGAAGCCGGGGAACAGTCGTCTCGCAAGGTCTCCCGCGCCCCCCCTCCAGTCGGGGAAGGGGGGCTTTTCCAGAGGTGGGGGCAGGGGAATGGCCTTGGAACCGGGAGTGGTGCCAGTTCCTTTTCCCGAGACCCGGGCGCAGGACGCAGGAGAGGGGCGCGGGCCGCCGGCGTGTTGGAGTCCCCAGAGTGGCGGCGCTTTGCCTGCTGCGACGTCTGCTGGGAGTCGCGGCAGCGGGAGCTGTGCAGAGTCTGGGACGACGCGAGACGCCATTTGCATCCCCCCTCCCTCCTGCAGGTTGGCGGGGGCGGGGGTGTCGCCCGCCGCGGAAGCGTATTCCTGGCAGTGACACTGATTAGATGCTGTGTCGGTACGTGCACAGAATCGGGGTGGGCCTTCACCTCTCCTGTGCGCATACACTTTCTGTTGGAAAAGTTGCGGGGTTTTTTTTCCCCCACTCGCCGCACAGCTGCTGTCTCCAGGGCGGAATTAGGCGAGCACGTTTGCTCAGCCGGAGGGAGAGAGGATCGCGCCGGCGCGGGGAGGCCGCCGGCCCGGGCCGCGAAAATCCAGCCCTGGCTTTGCGTCGAGCTGCTGAGTGCGGCGCTTACGCGCGCCCGGCCAGCCGAGGCCTGGTTTCCATCTGCCCCTTTTGCCTCCGTGTTAAGTTCGCCGGGGAAAACCCAATGATCCGTGCAGAGCCCCTCGGAGGAGGACCCCCCCCCTCCCCGCCCGTTTCTGACCGATGGAAAAAATGACAGTGTAGGTCAGAGCAGCCTGCCCGCGAGTATTAATGCGGCCGCCTCCGTTCCCGGTGCTTGGGGAGGATGGGCGCCTCGCCAGGAAACCGCGAAAGGAGGAGCCACCAGGGCCGCCTGCCCCTTCCCGGGCTAGAAAACGTGGATTCTTAGAGAGACCAGACAAATGGGGTCAGAGAGCTGCGGGAACTTAGCCCATCTAAATACAGGTTGTCCAGGTATCTTTCAAGCAAAATCAATCTTTTTGTTTTTAATCAAGTACACGTTGAGTCAGTTAAAAAAGACTGTCAGAGCTGGTTAATTGGTAGATGAGAAGCTCGCGCCCTGCCTGGTATTAAACGTGTGTGCAGGAGGTGCCAGGCTGAGCACGATGTATCTTGGCACAGCCCGTGTGTGTCCTCAGAAGGCGCGGTCCCCTTTGCACTCCATCATCAAGGACTTTTAATGTAACTCTAAAAGGGGATTTATTTTGGTTGTAGTTTCTATTTGGGGGTTGATGACTCCTTGCAAACTCCTGCCTGGGGTTGTTCGTACTTAGTAGTAGATGGCCCTGAGTTTTGGCTTTTATAGCCCACGTTTTCCTCTTGACTTTTTCTTTTCCTGCGTACGTGCTGCTGGGTGCGGGGAGCACTCCCCCCTCCCCAGACATGTGCTGCCGCCGCCCCCGGACTCTCGCTTGCGCACCACGCGGCCTCGGAGGAGGGGAAATGTGAACTCTCCGGGTGGCGCTCGAGAACTGGAATTCTGACTTAGGGCTGCGGGTTTTGTTTCGGAGGCTGGCCAGCAGCGGCTTGGGGACCGGTGGCTGTGAAGGGGAAGCCCCGGAGGTGACCCTGAGGCTTCGGGAGCAAACCTGGAGGCTCCCATGTCTTTGTCTTTCGCGGGGCAGGCAGCCTGGCATGCACAGTTCCGATAAGGATCAACTGAGAGCAGAGTGAGAGCGCACCGCCAGCACATTTCAGTGATTAGGCGAAGGCCGGCAGCCACGTAAGGGAAAGGCCATTTGCGTTGTCTTTGAAAAGGAAAAGGCTGTCCCACCTAATGAATTATGAGTGACCTGGGAGAGGCCAGGCCTCCTCAGGCCCTTCTTTGCCCCAACACCTCCCCATGGGGCAGGAGACCCCATTTCAAAGGAAATGGAAAGCTTTTTGAAATGAAAAATCCGACTGATTCTGTTTACATAAATCGTGTGCATTTGTGTGTCCCTAAAATAAGGCCCAGTGACAGCCCAGGGACACATGCCCTGGCTACAGTACACCCCCCAGAGGATGTGGCTTTTGCGCAGGGCCTCCAAGAACTGATTTATAGGAGGTGGCCTTGAGCCATTAAAAAGGGTGTCCTGGAAAAGTCCCCTGGAGGTCCTCTAAACCAGTGCCTTTTGCCCAAGGCCTCAGGAAGAGGGTGGATAATGATGCCTGAGCCCTGCCAGGAGCTTCCCATGAAGCCAGTCTAAATGAGTGCCATTAAAGCACGAGTCCCCCTCTGCATTTCCACCACACACACAGGCCTGTAAGGGAAAGTCTAGTCGAGACAGTTCCAGCCTGTATCTGCTTAGCGTTTTTGTGAGTGATAGTGCCCTTTCCACCCTGCCACACCCAACTCCATATAGGCTTCGGGAACTTTCACCTGGATGGTTTCTTACCCTCACTCCATCCTAAGGTAAGAGAGTACCAAATCCTAACAGCAGACACGTTGTGGCACTACACACGAGGACGTTTCTAGGCGCTTTATGTATTAACTCATTATTATTCTCAGAACAGCCTTCAGTTAGACACTATTATTGGCCTCGTTTTACAGATAAAGACACTGAGGCCCAGAACCGTTAAGCGGCTTGCTCAAAGCTGCACAGCTTGGGATAGGGCAGGGATTGCCCTGAGGGGGGGAGGGACGGAGGAAAGGCTGTGCCATCTCTCTAGCACTGTGTAGTGAAGGCCAGCTGTTTGGGGAGTGTTCCGAGGGGACTGCCTGGGGCCCCCACCGTCCAAAGGAAAAATTTCCGGCAAGAGAAGAGAAGGCCCAGCATTTGGCTCTTATTTTGCAAAGTAAGGTTCCGGAGCGTCGCACAGAAGCACGTTATTGTGGCTCTGTGGCTGAGAAGGGGTCAGGGAAGGCAGTGCAAAGGCCCCTCGCCCCACCTCGCCGCACAGCATCCGGCGTTCACGTCCGCCGGAGGTGACTGGGGGCTGGGGACAGCCTATTGCCGAGGAACTCCTTATCGCCGAGTGTCAGTGGTCCTGGGAGGCGGAGCTAAACGGCCGCCTGCGGGGACGGCTGGGTCACACCAGTCCCTGAGCTCCAGGCGCGTCCCCGGGCTCCTCCCGCGGAGCTGGCCTGACGCCCGGCAGCGCCTTCCGCAGCTCCGGGCTCCCCTTCGCTTGAGCCGCCCGCCCTGGGCACCGAGCCCCACAGCCGGGGGCTGGAGAGGCCAGCTAGTCAGTCCCGGTTGGGACGGCTGGTTCCGGGTTGCTCACGCTCACCCTGCCCCCCTAAACACTCGTCCCCCTTTCCGGGCGCGTGCACACACACAGACACACGAGTTCCAAGTGCGCAGCCCGCCTCCGGGGCCTCCGCCTTCCCTTCCTCCTCTCCGCTCGGGCGCTTCGGGATCCCGGGGCGGCTGTGTGCCGCGCCAGGAAGAGTCAGGGTGGAGGGGCCGCGCTGCCCTCCGCCTCCCCAGCGGCCATGCGCACGCTGCCACCCCTGGGGCGTGCAGCCAAGCCTGTGGATGCCAGCCCCCTCCGGGAGGGGGCCGCGACTGGCAGGAACCTGTGCGCTCTGTTTCATGATGGCCCGGGGGTCAAAGGGGAGAGCCAGGCAGTGGGGCCTGCGTGAATGGGGCTGGCGATGAATCTCCTCTCTCGCAAAGGCTGGCTCGGCCTCCGGCACGGCTAGTAGAAGTCTCCCCTGCATCCCGTACTGGCTGCAGCTTGACGTCCCTGCGTGCCCGGGCCGGTGTGGGGGCGCGCGGGGAGGAGGGGGGCGCGTGGGGGTGGGGGGCGGTTCGTGGTCCCAGGCGGCGCCGGACGATCAGATTCTCTCCTCAAGCTTTGCTTTTAGCTCTCAAGGACCCACGGACCCCGCTGCCCTGGCCACCGCCCCGCCGGGGCCCGCCGAGGGGCAGGCTGGCCGACCTCGCCGCCCTTGCGGGCGTTGAGAAAGGCTCCGTGAGCCCGGGCCGGCCGCCGAGGCGAGGGAGGGAGCGCAGCAGCCCGCGCGCCTCAAGGCAGAACACACGCCTTTCCCGGAACCTTGAAACCCAGGGGAGCTGCTGCCATCTTCGCGTGACGAGCAGCGAGACGCCGGTGATTAAGTGTTTCTTTCCGGCTCCCTCCCCGGGTTGCGGCTCTCCTCCTTTGCACAGGGCTGGAAGAATAAAACCTGGGGAAAAAACGCACGGCTGCGCTCTCCACTCGCACTCCGGGGCCGTGCTGGTCTCCCACGGGGCGTCTGCGCGGGGCGCCCTCTGCCCCCTACAGTATGCCTCGCCGAGGACTGAGGCTTGGGGGTCCAGGGCCACATGCCTCAGTTTCCCACACACAGTTTTAGCAGCTCTGGACCTTCTGCCGCCTTGGCCCAAATCTGGGAGTTTCACAGGGAGGGGGGACACATTGCCGAAGCCACCCGACCCCCAGCTCTTCTCCCATGAGGATTAAACCCTAACATAGGAATCCCCCACCCACACCAGGGACTAATCCTGCCGCCCCTCCTGGGATTAAGTCGGCTCACAGGTCCATAAAACATTTCCGGCGCGGCCAGAGGGTCTGTCTGCAGAAACACTTTAAAATTGTCCTCCCGGGCCTGGAGTCGGAATTGACCCGGTGGAGGGAAGTGAGTAAACAGACGGTTGTAAGAGACGATCCGTGCGATTTGCAGGCTGTAGAAGGAACTGCCTAAAATGTGGGCTGCCTCAGCCGGAAAGGTGGCCTGGGTTCCAGTCGATACATCTCAGAAAAGGATGCAGCATTTACTAATGACATTGATCTAGAGGGAGGTGGAGGCGGGCAGGAGCCGGCGGGTTTCGCCTGGCTTCTGGCCCCCGTCTAATGAGGACGCCTAGATTCTTGAAACTCCTGGGGCTCAGTCCCCTCATCTGGACAATGGGAACAATAACACCCCGCCCCACTCAGGTGGGATTCTGAGGACCAAAGTGTTATAAAGCGCTTGGTAAACGCGGCAGGATCCTTCCACTTCACTGCGTTCACGTTCAGTCTCCTACCCCAGAAAACACAGTGATTTGCTGATTAAAAAACAAAACAAAGTGAAATTCAGCCCTCACTCAAATCCATGCAGGAATGTACGAGATAAAGGGACTCCAAGAGCAACTTAATATTTTGAGCCTTCTTTTCTTTTACATCACTTCAAATTAAGTTTCCGAAGTAATGGGAGAATCTTTGGAATGTGCTAAGAAAAATCCCTGTCAAAAATTGGGGGGTTAAAGGGGAAAGAAAAAAGACCTCTAAATTGGGTCAAACCACATTTTAAGGAGAAGAAAAGTGGATAAAGAATATAAATTCCAAGTCGCATCCTGGCTCTGTACCCTTCTGATAGTCTGGGGAACAGATGCCATAGCCACTCTGTCCCCCCAGGACCCCGGAAGTAGGCCCCGACTCAGGTTTGGTCAGCTAAGTGCAAGGCGACGCTGGCGTTCAGACTGACAACAGGGACGAAGAGCAGTCATTTGCTTAAAATGAACATCAGAAGAAAGAGCTAGGCCTCCCTCTGCGTCCAGAGCTGCTGAAACTGTGTGTGGGAAGGAGCGTCCCGTGACCTCCTTCCCCGCAGATGGACTCACGCGGCGTGACCCGCCCCAGGTGGCGCCCAGGCGCGCTGGGTTTAGGGCCCCAGGCTGCGCTTTCACCCAGCCTCGCCGATTGCGAGCGGGGGCCTCTGGCTGGACCGCCCACCGACCTTCCTCTCCTCTCCCTTCCCTGGCCTGAAGCCTCCGGGCGGGGTCAACTCGCCTCCACCCCACTGCCCCTCGGGCTGCGCCCTCCCCTCCCTGGCACCCAGCCCGGATCCCGAGGCCTCCTCCGCCCCGCCGTCCTCGTCCTTCCCCTCGTGATTCATTTAGCAGCGGTGCAGAAAGCCTGTTTACCTCTGCAGCCCAGGGCGACTCGATCTGCGTAAAAAGCCCTAACGCCAGCGCCGACCAGTAGGGGGGGATTGTCCTATAGATTATTTCTCCTCCTGGGTTTCTTTCTTTCTTTTTTTTTTTTTTTTTTTTAAACCAAGAAGGCTCGGTTGGGGGGGGGGTGGGGTGGCGTGTTGCTGCTGTTTTTTAAAACACCGTATTTGAAAGAGAAACAAAAGCCACACAAAAGCCGTTTAGGAGGTACCAAGGCTGTTTTTACATATAAAAAGTGCAGCGAATACCAAGGGGCCTCCAGCAGTGATAAACTAAATGGTTGGCCGATTTCGACAATTAGCAGTTAATCTGTTATCTGCGATCTGCAAACAAGTTTTGAGGCTCGAAGGACACCGAATTCCTGTTCCAGTCGACAGCGTTGTGCTGGGATCTGTTGGGCACCTCCGATGCTCTCGGTTTCTCTAAGTGCGAATCTAGCTGCCGCAAACATGGGTTTCCCGGGTTGGAGGACAGACTGGAGCCTCGGAAAATCCACTTGGACAGCCGAGGAGCCTTCGCCTGCATCGCCCCTTGGGCCGAGTTGGTCTGGTTCAGATTTCTCCGAATTGGCTTTTGCCCCCTAATTTCGCAGCCCCTCCTAGTTTTGCACGTAGTAGGCCTCTAACAAATGTGGAACGAGTGGCAAAAACTAAAGTGAAGCTCTCGCCCTGGAAGGCAGCCTGGTTCGCGGCCTCGCCCTCGGAACCCCATGCCGGTGCCCAGGGGCCCCTGGCCGCCGCCGCAGCCTGCGCGCAGCTTCGCCCTGCGCGGGCCGGGGCGGGCGGGGGAGGCCGGGAGGCACGAAGCGCCTGGAGCCTGCACGATGATAAATATTGCGCAGACAGCCCATAAATAATTTGCATTATGTTCAGCTGACAACGCAGGGCGATTAATTTTAATAGCTACATATTTGCCTGGGCTGCTGCTTTCGTAGGCCCGGTAACGAAAGGCGAGAGGCCGCCCTGGCTCCGTGCTCGCGGTCCCGGAAGGCAGCCTGGAGGTGCGGGAGGGCCCGGCGCGGCGTCTCCTCCGGGCAGCCCCCCGGGGAGCTCCAGCCCCTGGGCCCCCCTCTCGCCCTCCGCGCTGTGTAGGGGTGGGGTGCGCGCGCGCCGCCGGAGCACCCCCGGGGCCTCGAGCAACAGGAGCCACCATAATGACACCGCACATTTGTCTGTATGGGGAGAGCCAGTCGTGGACCAGGAGACCCTCCCCGAGGCGATGCGCCCCACCCGGACCAAGTCCGGAGTGAACTCCGGAGGGGATTTCACGTTGCAGTTGAAGGGGGGTGTTAGCCGCCGCCAACGCGCCGGTAGGCCCCAGCGTGGCAGAGGCTTTTCCGCCCTCGGGACCCCGGCCAGGGGCAGAACAAAGCCCAGCTGCCCACGCGTTCCCTCCGAGCGCGTCCTCTGTCCTGCCGTCCCACGCCCCGCGGGAGGCTCCCCTAAAATGCTTCCCGAGCTCCTCGATTAAAAGGACCGCACACATAAAGGACGGAAGAAAGGGTTTGGAGGAGCTCTTAAAAAGAGGGGGCGGGGAGGGGAGCGCAGCGAGGAAGGACACCGCGCAGCGGCCGCCGCGGTCCGGTGGTGACCGGGTGCGCTCGTGTGCGTGTCTGTGTGTGCGTTCAGATGACAAAGCCCCGCCGCCGCCAGCAATTCCTGGCTGCCAAAGCAAGGGTGGGGGAGGGGAAGGAGAGGAGGGGAGCCAGCGCTCGCGTAGGTAGCGGGGAATCGAAGCTTCCCGGGAGAAAGAGTTCATTCATGAGCTGGAGGAGGCCTCCTGGCCGGGCCAGGTGGAGCCTCCTGAAGCCAACACCTGTGTATTTTCCTTTTTGGAAAGGGACAAGCGCATCGATCATTACCATATTTTAATTGCCTTTCGCAAAGGTCATTTCTAATTATGGGTTGCGAGGAGGGTAGACCTTTATTATCTGTGTGTGTGTGTGTCGCCGCTGAGACAATGCGCCCAGGTCTTATCGAAATGCCAATCCGAGGGTGTCCGTGCGCGCCTGCGAGGCGGTCACGACGTGCTGGATCCACGCAGACAGACCAGGCTGCGCTCACAATAAAAGCCAAGCAGGCGGCGAAGGGCCGCGCAGACCCACGGGTTTTCTTTTTAGAAACGGTGGTGCGAAGAGACTTGACAATAATAACACGCAGCAGGATTAAATCTGGGCGGGAATAAGAAAATGCAATTTCGTTTCTGGAACCGCGGACTGTGTTTAACCCATCCGATCCCCCAAGAGCTTTGTGTGCCCACGTGGAGTCCCGCGCAGGGACAAGTGTGGGGCACAGAGCGGCTTGGGACTGCCTGATGACGTTCCGCGATAGCCACTTTATTTTAATATTAATCTCTTCCTTTAATTCAGCATGGTTGTCCGTTACAGTGACGTGGCATCCTTAACGATGTCTGTTTTATGAGAAATGATACCCGGCTAGTTGAAAAGCAGAAAGGAAACACTGAGGGTTTTTTAACTTTTAAAGGTCTGCATTTCTGCGGAAACCCTTGAGGCAGAAACCTATTTTAACTTCGTCTGAGGGAGAAGAGCAACCCGAAAGGTTGGAGGGTCAGGGGTTCTTGGGAAGGTATTTTGGAGATGAGGGAGCGGAGATCAGTGAAGAGTCGCTGGTCAGAGGTGGGCAGCAGCCCCTCTGAACTTGACTTTCTCAAAGGAGCTGCATCTCTGAGCTATCACGCTGTTGCTGGGAGTCCCGCCTGGCAGAACCAGAGGCTGGGGTCAGGAGCCTTGGAGCCTTGAAGGGTTTTGTACTGGCTCTGCTTCCTGCCTGCCCCCCACACCTGGCCTCCTGGCCTCACCAGCAGCCAGCTCTGCCCGGAGGAAGGCAGAGCCAGATGACTGGTCCAACCCCCAAGAGACCGCCTGGCTTTCTCCTCCCCTGTAATCAAAACCAGATGCACTTAAGCGCCTTTCATCAGAGGAAGCCCGAAGCCCTTTAACAGGCTTCAATAAAAGCCTTGCTAGGGCCTACCAGCCTGCTCAGTGTCCAGCCCCTGTGCCCATTTCCCAGCTGAGGAAGCCTGGGGCTGCAGTGAGCATCCCTCTCTTCCCCTGGGGCCCCAGAGGCCAAGGATGTCCACCCAACCAAGGCAGCTTCTCCAGGCAGGTAGGGTGTCAGGATGCCTGCTAGGCGGGTGGGTGCAGACCCTGTTGACAGGAGAAAAAGAGACAGGCGTGGGAGTGAGCCACCAGCTAGCGCCTAAGGAAAGACGAGAAGAGTGGCCTTGTGAGAAGAAACCAGAGGGGCTAAGAAAAGAGAGGTGGGGTGGAAGGGCAAAGATGATCAAGACAGTCAGAAGGGCTCCCTGGTACTTAGATTGTCCCCATTCAGAGCCCCTGTCCCACTGTATTACAGTGTTTCCGTCTCCCCCACAAGCCCATGAACTCCCCAAGGGCAGAGACTGTCTTCTTTATCTTTGCAAGCCTGGCACAGGCCTGGCACGAAATACGGGATCAAAATGTTTGGGAGATCACAGGTTTGGTGGAAAGCTCTGGAACAAGATGCATCTGGGCTGAAGGTGGGAGCTCTGCCCCCAGTGGTTGTGTAAACTTTCCGAGCCTCGGTTTCCTTATCTGTAAAATAGGCACGAGAATGCCTACTTCACAAGCCTGGGGAAAGAGTAGATGAAGTGATTGCATGGGAAGCACCAGGAAGGTAATAAGAAGATTTTAATGAACATTGTGCCCTTGTTCTTGAAGGAGTGAGGGAGGGTTTGGGTGATATTGTTTGAAGTGTAGGAAGGAAGGTTCATGCAAGGCCCTAGCTGGATGTGGGTCTCTCTGGCCTGGAATTTGGGGTAGAAGAGAGAATTGCTTCTCAAATGTGTGCTCCAGGAGCCCTGCGAATCGCAGCCCCAGAACCCCACTGTCCAGTGGGGCAGGCAGCCCCCAAGCTGTGAGCTCGGGGTGCCGTGCCAGCTCTGGGGAAGGGCTCCCCTGTGTAGGGCTGACTTGCGGCTGAGCCCTGGTTGTGCACTGAGGGCCAGGCCGCCCCGGATGAGCAGCTGACAGATAATCCCAGTTGGTGCTGGCTTTCTGTGGTCAGGGGGAGAATTGTCCCTTTGGGCTTGACCTTTGCTCCCGTTTCACAGCTGTGTTTTATCTTTGGCAAGTTCATCCCTAGGCAGGGCAGGGGCCGGTGTTGCCTCCTTCTCTTTGCTGCTGGTCCCATCCTGGCCTGTTCAGTAGCTCCCTACCTCTCAGCCCTCACCCCACAGGCAATCCCGAATCCTGTTTTTCTCCACATTGCAGGTGCCGTGTTCTTTTCTCCTGCTCCGTGGCTGCCCTGCTTGCTGGGGGCGGGAGAAGGCAGGACGTGGGTGCCCCACATTCCCCTCCTCAGTCCCCTGCAGTCCAGATGACTTGCACCTCGTCCCCAGGTCTCCCCAGAGCTCAGCACTTCCCCAGGAGGGCTGCCTGGGCATCTAGCCTGTTGGTGCCTGCCTTGGGGGAGGAGTAGGGGAGGGGAGGAAAGGGGAGGGGAGGAGGGACAAGGCCCCAGGCACTGCTAGGTGGTTCTATGGGTATGGCTTAGCAAATGTGACTCCGAGTATTGTGAATGAAAACCCACGTGCCCAGAGTGTGACACAAGTGGGGTAGTTGGGGTCAGGGAATGAAAAGATGTGAAATTGTGGAGGAATTGGGAAGAAAATGAAGGAAGCTGACACTCCTTCCATATTCCATCCCTCCCATCGATGATGTGAGAACCTTAATGAAGAGGCAAGAAAAATGGGAGAGGAGAACATAGCTGGAGAGCAAAGGCGGACAGCTGGAAATGCTTGGCCCTCTCCTGCCCAGTGAACTGACTCCCTTGTGCAGCCAGCACCCATCAGGAGGGAACAACAGATGGGGTCCTTTCAACCCGATCCTTTAGCGGAAATGGGGATTCCATGAAGAACAAGACATTGCATCATCAAAGGTGGAGGATTCGGGTCTTGACCGAAAATGTCCTGCCCGCCACGCTTCTGTTTTTCATCCAGCTCACCTTCTTCCATGAATTTAGCAACATGTTATAAAACTGATCTTTGCTACTTACTATCCTGAAAATAAGGGTTGTAACAAGTCAGCTTCAAGGGAGCTGGCTCAGAAGCCATTGAATTCTGCTCGTGGATTCTGTGGGTCTGGAATTTGGGGTGGAAGGACTCAACAGCTGGGGGCTGGAATCGTGGAGGCTGCCTCAGCCGCATGTCTGGCTGTTGGCTGGGACCTCAGCTGTGTCCCATAGCACCAAAGCGCACTCTGCATATGGCCTGGGCTTCCTCACTGGATGGTAGCTTAAAGGGAGTAGGACTTGAAGTTACATAGTGGCAGCTCAGGGCTCCGGAAACAAGCATGCCGGCAAACCAGCCAAGAGCTGTGTCACCTTTTCTGACGCACCCTCGGAAATCACACTTGAAATCATTTCTACTCTAATCGACTGGTTACAATGAGTCACAACCTGCTCTGATTCAAGGGGAAGGGACATAGACCCCACCGCTCATTGGGAGGAGCCTCAAAGAACTTGTGGCCATTGGCAAAAAAAAAAAAAAAAAAGAGCTATGCCGGGTACTCTTGAGAGCTAAGCTTAATTAGCAATGGCTCTAAACAGAATAGTCTATGTTATAATAGGAGCTTGTGCCCTCAAGAGGCTGCATAAATTATATGGGGGGGTGAGGGAGGCAGAGCGCTAAAATTAGGCCAGGGTGAAAGAGCCATAAAGCAAATATGGATTTTATGAAAAATAGAAGATATTGAAGGCCAGCTCTCTCCGCGAGCTTGTGAAGTGTGGGGAGGACTGAGGTAGGACTAGGGGGTGGGATCCGATGGGTTTTAGGTCCTTCAGCATTGGAAGGGAAAGCAGATAGAGAACAGGACTGGCCATTTGTCTGCCGCCATCCTTCACCTGCCATCTTGGAGGGATCTGTGGGAACCCTTCGTCGCTCCAGCCAGCATTATTTTCACTATCTGCTTACAAATCCCGCCCCCCCCCCCCTTTTTATTCGACATCCAGATATCTTTATGTAGCACACGGCTGGAAATGTAGTCAATGCATTTTCTAAAAGAAGTATGGAAAAAATAATACATTAATAAGAAATTACTCTAATGCTTAATGTTTGTCTCCTGCCCCCAGGTGTGGTTTTAAATATCCAGCGTGGATAGTGTTGTGACTGAAAGCGACCGGGTACACCTCGAGGGCCCCAGGTTCCCATTATCCTTGTCTCTAACCCCTGAATGGAGAGTTTGACTTCTAATTTCATGCTAGGGGGTTCACAGGCAACATAATTGTATTTGCCTCTGCCTTTGATCTGCTATTTGATCTGCTATTTCATTGTGGCTCGACTAGGAGACAGAGATAGAAACGTGGTGGAAAAACATGATTTTGTTTTGCTTTGGAATTGGCAGTTATTATTTTCTCTGGCTCCCTTAATGTGACACACCTTCCCTAAATCTGAAATCTAATCATTTTCCCGCTTTTGAAAATCCAAAAGGCATGTGCACCCTCTGGCCTGCTTTCCTTTTCGCTCATGAAGATTTAATTTTCAGCAAGGCTTCGGGGCATGATGCTCATGTTTTAGATCTCAATGAAAATGGAAGTCCCAGAGTTAGTGGAGAACTGGGTGAACTCTGACCTACCTGTCCCTTTCCTGACCTCACCTCGACTTCTCAGGATGTACTTCGTGACTTCTCAGGATGTACTTCGTTCCCCCCAGCCTCCCTTCAGGTGATTTGGGTCTGCAGGGCCGACTGCTTCTATGCTGGAAACCAAAGAAACCCAGATTCAGCAGCAACCTTGTGGGTTGAACCGAGCAACGCTCAGAGTGGCCCCAGAAATAAGCTGGTTTCTCAGGCAGGGCCGCTGCGTCAGGGTGTGCAGTTTGTGCATTGCACAAGGTTGCAGCCAAGACAGGGAGTGAGGGCTGGAATTCAGGCCCAGGAGGGGCACCTTTCTCCAATTCTCACAAAGTCACCAAGTAGGCTAGTAGCTGTTCTGTTCTCAGGGCAGAGGAGAAACAGATTCTCTCTGTGATCAGGAAGAAAAGAGTTGGTGACACAGGGCAGGACAGAGGTCAAAAGGGCATCTTGGGAGCAGAGTGGGCCAGCCTAAGGCTGCAGACCAAGCCAGTGTTGACCCAGCAGGTTAGAGCAGTAGGTCCATTTTCTCGCTCTTTGTTTTGTCACCTCTCATCTGCAGAGTGTAATGTTCATAAATTACTGGGTCCTTTCTAGGCTTTATTTGGAGTAAAGAGAGAGAGAAAAAAAAAGATAGGGGTGTCACCCTACCTATGTGTCTTGCTCAGCCAGCAAGGTGGAATTTTGGTTGGGGGGTGGGGGGGTATGTTTTCTTTGGTTTTGAATGGGAAGCCTTTAAGGAATGCTGTTAACCCCAGGCCTGTATGTACTGGGTGCAGGCATTTGCGTGTAAGACCCTAACAGGTGGTGCAATCGAGTTTAACATCCTAACAAGTTACCTGTGAACTAAAATTCACACTAATGTGTAATGGATGCAGATAATTTGCATTTAAAAGTGGAGGATCATCCGGAGAAAGCAATTCCTAATCAAAATTAAGCAACTCCAAAGAGGGGGGTTTCTGGTATCAGCAGTAGGCCGGTGGGGGGAAGCCTTTGGAAGCCTCCTGAACAAGCCCTGTGAGCTTGCTCCTGTTCATTTCTACAGCGGACGGTATTGGTATTCGGAATTGCATAAATACTTGGAAAAGTATTTCCACAGTAGAGCCATAAATGGCTTGCTTTTCCCTTATAACCAGGAACGTATAGGCCAGGAGCCCCAAATCCTTGCACCTCCCTCCCTGTTTCTTTCCACACTTTGGGTCATTTCAGTTGGGTATGTTGAAGGAAGATAGTTTCAAAGGACATTAGTTACATCATTGTGACTGTTTGGGAGTTCTCAGAGTTTTATTTTTCTAAGTAGGTGTGTTCTTAATTGAAAAAATTAATTTGTGTTTGGCACAAAGGAATATTTGCCCAAAGTTTGTGAAGCCAAATATATGTAAAGGCTTGGTGCAAAAAAAGCAATTCCCTGGAGATACCCCCCCCCCCTTGTTCTGCCTGTTTCTCTGGAAGATACCATCATATTTCTAAGTAATATGGAGATGTGGCCTTCTCTTAAATCATCCATAGTGACTATCATCTGTTGACCTCCTAATATGGTAGAAGAGGATTTTAGTTCTCTGCAGCATACTTCCCCTCCCCCATTCTCACAATAGCACTCTATCATAATTTCTTATTAAATTCATATCCAGTGTTTACTTTGTGACCACATATATATTGTTTATTGCTGAGGCAAATGAGCTTGAGTGATTGCGTTTCCTTTCCCGCGCGATTTTTTCTTCCTGGAGTTAATAATTGCCTCGTTGTTTTATTTGCTTAATTTTCTTTGACCTATGACTGATTTTCCCACACTCTCCAGCCTCAGCACAAATCATCTTGGGAAAGTTTTCTGCACGTTCCCATCTTGGAGACCATCTGCAAATAAGCTGACCTTTTTTCTGTGTGTTGCTTTTTTAAATTCCCATTTTCTTTAAGTCTGAAACCTTTTTAGACGTTTTTAATCTTCCCTTTAGTTTTATTTTCTAAAACTTGTCTTTTTATAAAGCGTGGTGGGAGTTTTACTGATTTCAAACGGGGGTATTGTGTTTTGATGGACAATTGCATCTCTACCACCCAGCTAATGTCAGGAGCTGAGAAATGAATCCAAAGTTTCTGATTCTTGGTATTTTGCTTAGTTTAAATAAACTTTCACCATTTTTCCTAAACATCAACCTTTCAGAAGTGATGACTGTTATTCCCTGGAACCCTGGAACTATCCAGTGTTAGTAAATTTTTACCCTGCTCCCCGCCCCCAGCCCCCTGCCCCTGTCTCCCCTTGCAGAACTGATTCTAAGTTTTTAGAACTAAAGGTTATTTTTAAAATAGTTACTTGGCCCTTCCCCAGGCCATTTACCGCGGGATTCCTGCGCCTTGTTTGCATTCATTTCGCGTTGCCTTTTAATTGTGTTTAGTTAGTCATTTACAAGTCTGCCTTCCCACCTAGATTGTAAATTACTGGAGGGCCAGGGGTGCTTTTTAAAAAAATTCACTTTTGCACTTACGGATTCCCCTGGGACACACAGTGCCTAGCCCTTAGCAAGCGTCTCGATAAACGCATGTCAAAAAGTGGGCATGTAGAGTGACAATCTCCAATCGCGATCCCTTCAACAGAGATAACTTTCAAATCCTCTCTTGTTCCGACAGCGCCTTAGAACCCCTTGAACGGTGGGGACAGGGCTGCAGGCCGCGCCCCCGGGAGCTGCCTCCGCAGGTGGCGGCCGGCTCGGGCGGCAGCCCGGGGTCCGGGGTGCGCGGACGGCCGCCGGCGCGGGAGAGGGATCAAGTGTCGACTGCTGCAGGAGGCCGGGAACAAGAGGTCGTTTCTCGGGATGCAGAGCCGCGCTGGCGCTGCGGCGGGGGCGACTACCGGCCGCGCTTTCAGCAGGAGAGGCCGCCCGGGGCCAGGGCTCGGCCGCGCCCCGCTGCGCGGAGGGCCGGGCGGGAGCGGGCACGGCGCCCCGCGCGTCCCCGGCGGCCTGGGCACGCCCGCGCGGCCGCCTCGGCGCGGCCTGCGGCTCTGAGGTGCCACCGCCGGGGGCAGCGCCGCCCGGCTAAGATGGCGGCCGCGTGCAGCCCGCGCCCGGGGGAGAAGCAGGCGGCGGCCCCTCGGGAGCCCGTGCGCGCGGCCAAGCCCTCGGCCGGGAGGCCGCTCCACCTCGGCCCACGGGGACCCCGGAGGACCGAGTCCTGCGACTTCCGCAGCCAGGTCTCCCTGCCAGGAGCCCTACCTGGACGGACCTTAAAGGGACATTTTATCCCCCAGAATCCTGTTAGGAGGTAGGGACAGGCCTTGGCTGAGGATGACTGCCAGACTACACATGGTGGATGAGGAGCAGCGGGTACCAGTGTGTGCAGGCCTCACACCCGAGCGGTTTCTTCCGACCTTGGCAGCCTGGCCAGTAAGCCTTGGAACCCTTTTGGTGCACAACTCCACGATACCAGTGACCAAAGGTCGGGGATCGTGCCTGGGTAAGACACAGGGCCCAGACCTCTTGAGATCAGGAACGTCTTGGAAGGTCTGGTACCTCTGGTGGTGAAATCTGTATTATCTAGTAAAGGCTCCAGAACGTGTGGCGCCCATCGCATTTGCTCTGACATCGGTATGCGCACTGTGTAGGCTGCCGTCCTCCTTGGACACTCCAAAAGCTGAGGTCCAATTTACCAGAAATGGCGTTGATGAATGCGGTGCATTCTGAATGATCTCGCCTCGGGCTCAGGTTGGGAGGTCAGAAGGGCCCCCCTAGGGAGTAGCTGATGTAGGTAGAATCACAATGATAGGAACAGAGAAGTACCCGGAAAAGCTTCCCATTGCCCTTTGTAGACTGCGGGCTGACACCTCCCACTGGTTCAAGGTTCCATCCAAAGTTTGCATGTTGCTTATCAGCTCAACGTGAGAGACTGAAGGTGAACTTTTTGGTTTTGTTTTGGTGAAATAAAGTCGTGCTGCATAACGTTTGCAGCGGCTTGTATTCTTATGGAGAACGTGTCCTCCACCCACCCAGGCAGCAGCCACACCAGCCTTTCCCTCCTTCTGCAGCCCCTTTTTTAATTACCTCTCTCTTGCCCCAGTTTAGGCAGCCCCCACCCCCGGGGGCCTTTGTTCAAGTACAGCAATAAACCCGAGACTGGGCCTAAGCCTCCCTGGTCCTGACCTTCCCTCTAGCAGGTCTGGAGCCTGCCGGGCCCTCCTAGCCCCCCAGCTGATTAGGGCCAAGGACGCTGCATGTGTTTATGTGTGTTTTCTCCCATCTGCACACTTGTTGGTACTTTTCAGACAGACTGCTTCAGCAAAAGATAAATCGTATACAAGAAAAAGTTCAAAGCCAGGCCTCCACGAGCTGAGGGTTCATCCCGCCACCGAGCCCACCCTCCGATTTCTAAACCGTAGCCACCGCCAACGGGTTACCACTGATCTTGCGTCCACCGAATTCCTCTAGTAGCACCTGCCCAGGCGCACCCACCTCCAGCCCTGTCCTGCCCCTTGCCCTTCCTGGGAGGCGCAGTAACCATCAATGGCACGACAGGCGGCCAGCGGAGCTGGTTCGGTGACGACTCCCTGGAGACCGCCGCCTCCAGCGGCAGGCCCCATCTGCAGTGCAGCTGAACGAGTTAAGCTGCCCCCAGCGTGAGCAGCCCAGGATGGGGCCCGGACGAGAGAGAACCAGCGGGAGCTCCGGGCAGCCTCGGACTCAGGATCCCCTAGTTACAGAGCTGGGTGGACCTGACTCCCTGCTCTCGGAGGGCTTCGTGGGAGGCCAGGGAGACCCGGGTCAGGGGTTGAGGCGGCGACCTCGGAATGGGGCACACTGTGAAGCTGCGCCGGGGACCTTGGAGTCTCAGGGGGAATGCCCCCTCAAGGGTCTCCCGGGCGGCGAAGGCGCTTCTGCGCCAAACTAGCAGCGAGGAGCTGCAGCACCCGACCTTCTCAGACTCCTGCGGGCATAGATGAACCCACGATACAGGCCCGCAAGGGAGGTGCGGCTCTTTGGCAGCCCTAGGTGCGCTAAGGTTGTTCGCCAGCCTCCGGGACAGCCTACTCCCTCCGTGCCGCCTCTGCCCTCCGCCCTCGGGCGCCGGCGGAAACCTGGGCAGCGCGGGCCACCGCGCTGGGACCGCTGGGCTCAGCTCCGCGCGACCCCGCCTCGGCCTCACAAAGGCCGCGTGCGGCTAGGGCAGATGAGGAGCGGCCACGACTCTCAGATCTTTAATTACGCCCCACCCTTCCCCCCACCCCATCGCCGGCTTCCAGCCCTTTAATCAATTTCACGATATTAAATATTAATTTCTCGCCAGCTAGGCTTTCTCGGAGGAGGGGGAGGGGAGGGGCAGGGCAACTCCGAGGAAGGGACGGCTTTGTATGGTGTGACCCGGGTAGTAGGGCGCAGAGGACGCACCGGCTCTTAAGTGACCTGTGCCGGGAACTCGGAGCCACCGGGTCTGCGCTCTGCGGCCGGGGAACTTGGAGAGTTATGAACGCCGGGGTGCAGGCCTCCGGAAGGGGCAGCCAGGTGCGCCGAGAGTCACGGTGTGCTGGGCGTCCGCCTCCTGCTCCGCGCGTCACACCCCCCCCCCCCCAAGCTCCGACTCAGCCTCAAGCGGGCCCGCGGCGCGCAGCGATGATGGATCGCGCCTGGCGGGGGTGATTTGGTGTTGATCGCACATTATCACTGGCAGGTTGGACTGGTTGCTGATGGACGACTTCTAGCGGCGGCAGCAGCAGCGTCTTCAGACACCGCGCGGGGACTCGCTTGCTCGGCGAGGGTCTCTCTTTTTCCCCCAACCAACCCCCGCCGCACTTCCCGGCGTCAGGAGGACCTGAGAGTCGGCGCGGGGTCTTGCCGCACCCAAGGCTGCCCGCCCCCGTCTGCGTCCTGGTGTGGGCCGCAGGCCGGGCGAGGAGGGGAGCCAGGACGCCTCTCCCACTTCCTCCCATTCCTCCTTCCCTTGCCGCCTGCGACCCCCCTTCCTTCCTGCTTCCCCATCGAAACAGGGAGGGCCTGGGTCACTCGCCGGGTGGTTTCCCCGCCGCAGGGTCTAGGCCGCGGGGGGGTGAGCTCCCCCGCCTCGCAGCCCCCACCCCTCTCCCGGGGCTCGAAGCACCGCGGCGCTGCGGTGCGCCCCTCCTCGCCTCTTTTTCTAAAGTGCCTGCAGATACAAAAGCGGTTTCGTAATGCCTTCCGTCTGCGAGAGCCGGAGGACCTTGGCTGACCTTTCGGAAACTGATTGCAACTGCCTGTTAACAGCCCGTACTGACCGCACCGAGCGGAGCGGAGGACAATCATTTAAGTGACAGACGGCGAGGTGGCCTCGGCTCAGTCGAGCGGCCTGGTTAAGCCCGCCCCGCCCCTCCCCCCCAAGGCCCCCCCCCAGCCCCGGGCTCACTGCGGGCTGTGGCGGGCGCTCGGGCGGGCGGGCGGGGAGGACGCGCCGCGCGCGCGCGCGTGTGTGTGTGTGTGTGAGCGTGTGTGTATGTGTGCCCGCGATTACCGGCCGACGGGTTAACCCTTCGCCGAGCGGCCGGCCCCTTTGAGGCCGGACGCTGCCGGCTTAATCTGCCATCTGCAAAAGAGGAATAAAAGGGCCGCCTCTGCCGACTTTCCCTAATGGGTAAACTGTCCCCTCTCAGCGTGACCGGGGCTGCGTCCCTGCTGCTGCCGGGGAAAGATCCCGACCCTCGGCTCTTCCGGCACGTCCCCTGGTCCCCTCCTTGCGCTCCCTCCCTCCTCCGCACAGACACCGGCACAGGGACACGGGGACAGCTCGAGGGCTCCAAGGGCTCCGAGAGACTGGCGGTGCAGTGGACGTGGGTGTTCCCGGTGTTTTCTGTTTTGGAAACGAGAAAGGTTTGGGGGGGGGGGGGGCCCGCACTGGGAAGGCGAGGTGGGGGAGGGGAGGCTGGTGACAGGGCACCTCGGGCTGCGCTCGCTCCCTCTCTCGGGAGAGATCGCCAGCTGCTCTCCAACAGGCAGCGCCCTGAAATCTATTTAAAGAGAGGGAAAGGGGAGGAGAACAAAGGGGGAGGAGGGGGGCGGCGAGCGGAGCCTGGGCGAGAGCGAGCGAGCAGGGAGGATCCGCCGCTCCGCGGGCACATCAAGCGCTCACATCTGTACACTCCGCGATCGATGGGGAGAATGGATAATATTTGTCAGCTGCAGACCTTTCTCTTCCCGGTTCCCGGGGAGAGGAGGGGGCGAGGGAGGGGGAGGGGCGGGTAGACCAGGCGAGAGAGGCCGCCTCAAGGACAGCGTGCTTCCCGCTGCAGCCACACGGAAACCCAGAGCCATGAAAGCTCGGGGATTTTTCTCTTATTATCATTATTAATTATTTTTTATTATTCCACAGCAGCCAGCGAACGCTCGGCGGCGCCCCTCCCCCGCTCGCCCGCTGCCTCCCTTTGTTGATTCTCAGCTGCGAGCGCGGCGGGCCCGAGCCGCCGCCGCCGCCGCCGCCGCCGCCGCCGAGCACGATCTGCTCTTGCGCCCTCGGTCGCAGCTGCGGCCCAGGAAGCCGGGGCTGCGTCCCCGCCCCCCGCCCCCCACGGCGCGGCAGCCCCCGCACCCCTCCCTGCCGCCCGCCACGAGGCCAGCCCAGCCTCTTCGCTGCTGCTCGCTGCGGCTCCGGGTCCCCAACGCCGAGCAGAGGCGCTGGCTGCTGCCGCCCCGAGCCTCCGGCCACGCGGGGGCCTCAGCCACCCCCACCCCCGGCGGCTGCACTCTGATGCCGCTGTCCCCACACATGGTCTTCATTTCGCACACTAGCGGCGTGCTTCCTCTCTGCTCCTCTCCTCGGGGCTTTTCGGAGCGAGGAGGGAGGCTTAGAGGAAGTTAGAAACCCAGCGAGCCCAGGGGAAAGGGGGAAAACCCTCGCGCTCAGGCTGAGCTTCCGAGGCGGAGGGGAGAGCCCCGCGGGGGGGTGGGGCAGAGCCTGGGGGCCCTCCCCTTCCTTAGGTGCGGGAAGGGCGCAGTGAGGGGTGGCAGTCGGGGGAGGACAGAGAGCTAGAGAGCGAGCGAGCTCCAGGTTTGCTTTCGCTCCATCCCCTTGCCCGCTCCTGCTGGCCAGGGCCGAACTGGCTCGGCCCCTCGGAATGGCACGGCTGTCCTGGGAGCCCAACCCATTAGCGGTCATCAAATTAGACCAAAGACACCCCAGACTGTCCTCCACCTTCCGCGCGGGGGAGCTCCCTGAGCCTTTGCCCCCTCCCTCCTCCAAGGTTGAAAGCCCGGAGCCGACGCCCCACAGGCCCGGGGTCCGGGCCCACTCTGGGGGGGGGGGGGGGGGGCGGTGCGTGCAGAAAGTTCTAGTCGGGGGTTACTTGTGGCTTCGCGCCCTCCCTCCCACCCCCGCTGTCCTCCTGCGATTCCGGGCCAGCCTGCGGCGGCGTCCCCAACTGCTCCGCGGTCCTGGGCAGGGCAGGAAGCTGGCACGGCCGCCGGCTGGGCAGGCGCCACTTGGCCGGGCCGGCTGCTCTCTGGAACTCGCGCGGCACCTTCGCGCCGAGTCGGGTTCCCGGGTCTCCCGCCGGGTCACCCTAAGCGGCTTTCCCCCACTCTGTCCGTCGTCCTCTCCCCGGGAGTCTCCCTGTCTCCGCCCGCCCTCTCAGCTTTTCCCCTCCTTGGTCTGTCTCGGGAGCCCCGTAGCGCAGTCAACCGCCCTTCCCGAGATTCAAAAAGAAGTTTTGTGTTTCCCCGGGGGCAGCAGCCTAATGCTTCCCTTGTTTTCCGGAACAAAGCAGACATTCAGTGGGGAGGGGGCAGGCGCTGACTGCTTCCCCTCCCCGCAGCACCCCGCACCCCTGCAGGTTTAGAACGCTCGGTCCTGGGCCCCGGTGGCCTGGGGGCGGGGTGGGGGCCCTCGTTCTCCAGGCGCGACTACAAAGCCTCGCCCCCCGCGGCCCCCCCAGCCTCTGCCGGGAGCCAGAGAGCAGGCGACATGGTGTTTGGGTGAGGTTCCCAGCCCGGGCGGGGAGGGCGCGCACGCAGCTGTTTACAGTGTGCCTGTGCTGCTGGAAGCTCACCCGCCGCCGCCTGACAGCGTGGGGCACCCGCGCGCTGCCAGCTCAGAGGCGGCGCGGAGCGGCGAGCCCTCCGGCGCCCGGCCCGAGGCCTCCGCAGCCCTTGGGCCAGGGCGCGCGGGGAGGCTCGAGGTCTCCAATCGCGCTCGCCTCCCCTAGCCCACAGGCTGTCTCCACCCCTCCCAACAATGACCTGAATCGGGTAGTACATCAAAGGGACTGGGGGGGAGCGGGGAAGATATCACAAGGGGCGCTCCGAGCAGTCATTGCGTCAGGGTTCTTCCTCTACCAGGGTTAAGTTGTCCGGCCGGAGTGAGCAAAGCACTCCACTCTTGCGACTCGGAGATGCTTCTCCCTGCGGGGAGCGCCCCGCAGCCCCACCTGCCCCTGCCCACCCGGGCCGTTGGACTCCCCTTCCACCCCGCCCCCGGGGGCCGGCCGCACTGCTGTGCCCACGCGCGCCGGGCTTTCTCGTCCGCGCAGCGCTGCCTCAGATCCCGCTCCAGCTCTTCCCCTCTCCCGGGCCTGTGGCCGGCCCCCGGCGCCTCCAGCGCGGCCTGAAACTTGATCCCGTGTCGGAAGGACAGTGTGTAAACACCAGGCGCGCTCCGAGAGCCCGCGGGAGGGGCCGGGCGAGGCCCGCCCGGGCAGCTCCGAGGCCCCGCGCCCCCGCCCGCCTGCTCGCCCCGGGCACGATCGGCGGGGCCGCCGCCTAGCTCTCTGCCTTCCCAGTTGGCTCAGCTAATTGGAGCCGCCGCCGCCGCCACCGCGGCGGCCTCTTGTTGAATTTTCTAGATCGCAACCGTTCAGTCGTGGCTGCCTGCGGCTCCCCTCCCCCTCCCACAGCTGTTATCTCAGCCGGCAACTTGTTGGTGGTGGGGACCGTCCCTCCGCTGACCCTGGCCTCAGGCTCCGTGTTCACCCCAGCAGTTCGGGGCTGTTTTTCTGCGGGGCGCGGGAGGGGAGGTAGAGCTTTATCGGAACTGTGAGGCTTCGCGCCAGAATCCGAGGCTCGTTGTTTTGGTGAGCTCGAATACTACCCAGGAGATCCTCTCGGCAGAAAGCCATCGGCTCCGCTGTCTAGCACCAGGAGGTAGTGACAGTCCCGGAGGGGCTTCAGGAACAACGCCACTAACAAGCTCACTTCGTTCCAGGAAAACGTTACAGAAGAGTGGAATGGTGGGAGGCCTGAAGATGCCCCCTCCCTCCTGCACTGCCCCCAATCTCTCTCTGCATTTGGGACTTCATGTGTATGCAGGTCCTTCATGCAGCGGAGCTCTCCTACGCCTTGGGCCTTATAGTCCACCCAAATGGGGCAAGGCCACTTTCCCTCTTGGTTTGAAGTGCCAGGGGGGACGTGTCTGCCTCAGTGGATTCTGGAGGTTCACGTCCCCCCAGCTGAGTCAGCTCCAAGCTTGTGCCAAGAGGCCCTCCTGGACTTTGGGTCCCCTCAGCTGAGCCTGGCGTCTCCCTTGGCCAGCCATCTCATAGGCTAGCCACATGTCCCCACTAGGTGCAAAGTGTTGGGTCTGCAAACTGCCAGGTCTGCATGGGTCTATAGGAGGCCCAGAACCTGGCCCGATGGCCAAGGTGGGAAACAGTGAGGCTGTTTGATAGTGCTGAAGGACTCAAGAAGATGTTGCTGATGATGCTGGAGCAGTTGCTCTATATCCAACGTCCATCTTGGAATGTCTTTTTCTCTGAGTAGAACTCTTGCTAGTGAATTTCACAGGGCCCAATGATGTTGTAAAAGTGGCTGCACCCCCAGCCCGGAAACGCGTAAATACACACACGCAAATTCCCAGGGGGCTGCGTCTGGGAATCACCACGGAGGGGGTCTGTAGCAGCCAGAGAGCTTCAGCGGTTCCTGCGAGGTTCTGAGAAGAGCGCCTGTTCCCTCCCTTTGATGCTTCTCCGACAACTGTTAGGGAACAAAGAGGCAAGGCCACCAGCTCATTAACTGTCATTTTCCAACACCTCTTTCCTTCCCTTGTGACTTTTACACGAATCGCCACTTTGGGGTTTCCTGAAGTGTCCTCTCAATCTATTTATAACCAGAGCAAAATTTCCAACTCAATCCCTATTGATTTAAGCTATGATAAAAAGGGAATCTATAAAATTAATGTTATAACTTGGTGTCGAGGATGGCACTTCAACAGGTCAAGTTCATCTAGTTCTTTGGCATCTAACAGCCTCCAGACCCTTCCAATCAGATAACCTAAGTGTGTCTCCCACTGTTAGTTTCTCTTCTCTTTCTGTAGTGGAAAAAAATGAATCCTCTCAAAGATGTTTATTCTCCTTCAACCCTACCCTATCAGTCTGGGAGAACCTTGTTTCTCTGTAGGGTAAAGTGTATTTCTATGTTTTGATAAAGAAGAGAGTAATTTGTGTTCCTCTTCAGGCCTGAAAAGATAATTATGCATCCCGGGAGCTTGCTCTTCTCCTGGCTGTTTAACAGACAATCTGGATTCTCGTTCTGGAGCGGGAGTGCTTCGATGTCCCAGCCTCTTTCTCCTGGTCGGCTCCTTCCCTCTGTCACCACCTAGCCATCACCAGGCCCTTGGGCGGGTCACATGGGCCAAGGGTTTCTGTCTTGAAGGCTGGTGGTGCCTCGGAAGACCCCGCGACTCCCAGCCTGGCATCAGGCATTCACATTTCTTTTCCTGGGCAAAGAATATTCTGAGCTATTGGAATTCCTGTTCCATCTCCCTGAAAGCGTGTGCCAGGAGCTCCCCATGGGGCCTCTGGTGATGGATGTCATGAGGCCTGGGGAAGGAGCCATTATGGTGGGAAGAGCTGAGTGCTTGCCTGCAGGACTCAGACCTGAACCTAACCAAAGTGCAAACAGCAACCAAAAACAGCCGCTCCATCCACCTGGTAGCTTGCTTGGAAACAAATCCTACCCCACCTCACCCCCCAACTAGTAAAGCCTGGGGGCATATCATTCCTGTGGCCTCCCTTTAGCTTAGCTTGGGAATGGTGCAGGAAACTGAGAGGCATCCACTGCTCCTCGCTTCCCCTGGCGCTGGGCTCAGCTTGGCTGAACTTGCCGTTCCTGTCTTTTTAGAGGAGCTGGTTGTGTTCCCGAAGCAGGATCGCACTGTGCCGCCTCCCCAGGGGTCCTCAGCTATTGATTTTTAATATCCGTATTCAATATTGTGTATTAAATATTGAATCCATGCACGAGAGGATGTGATGCAAATCACCAGCCGTGCCTGAGACTTTAATAGTTGTTTTATTGCCCGGAAACCACAGTTGGACGCAAGGCATCCTGCAGCCCAGGCTGGGGGCGGGGATGACAGGCAGAGGAGAGCTGAGCAGACAAGCAGAGCGGGGCCTCCCAAAGATACCAGACCTCTGGAGTAGCCACTGCTGAAGGCACAGCCCGGCCCTGACAGCTCACCCCTGGGCAGGGGGTTGGGGGCCAGCTCACAGGCTGCTATGGAAAGAGCTGGGGCTGTTGTGTGAGACCTGGGTTGAGGAAGAGGTGTGGGGCTGTGTCCTTCCTTCCTGGACTTCCCTAACTGGATGTTCATTCCTGTCCGGCCATCCGCCTTCCCCTCCACACAGATATTCACCTAGACTACACATACTGAGCTACTGAACAGGAAAGTGAACTTGGAGGCAGGAAACCCCAGGCCTCGGGCCTCCTTCACCACTCTTAGCTCTGCCACCTTGGTCCAGACCTCTCCTAACCTCCCAGGGCCCCATCTCTCTCCTCTGCCAAAGGGGGTGATGCTATCTGCTCTACCCCGCTCACAGCCCCGTGGTGAGGCTGGTGCAAATGAGATAATATTCAGGGAAAAGGCTTTTGTAAACTGTCAGGCCCCACGTAGGCAGGCTGAGGGATTAGTGTTGGCTTTCCCTTTATACTCGCCCTCTCCTGCAGGCTGTGTCTCCTGGCTGGCTTCTTTCTCTCTCAGGCATGAACCCCCTCCTCCATCAGGGGCCCTCTCCTCCTCTGCCTTGGCCAACTCTGCTGGGCTTCCAGGCTCTGGGCAGAGCCGTGACTCCACACTCAGGCTAGGCAGTCAGGTTTCCAGGACGCCCAGCAGGGAGGCAGGAAGGACGAGAAACTGTGTCTGTGTGTTTGTGTGTGCGTGTGCATGTGTATGCGTGTGTGTGTGTGTGTGTGGTGGGGGTGGGTGCAGCGAGTGTGGCAAAGCCAACAGCCACAGGAAAGCGCTTGGCTGTATTGGAGGGAGGAGAGGCGCGCTCCTTGGTGGCTGTCCCGGGCTGAGGAACCGGTGGGGGAGATGGAAGGAGAGCAGAGAGTGGGGGACGCTGCTGGCCTGGAGCGGCAGGGGCGTGTGTGTGTGTGTGTGTGGGGGGGGGGGGGGGGGGGGGGGGGGG